>NC_053027.1:101596621-101690675 GCF_003073215.2 Triticum urartu
CCCCGAGATATACTATGAGGGTGTCCTGAAGGGTGCCCGTCTTGCAGCGGACGAGTGTGCGAAAGATGTAATATTTGAATAAACTTGCTCGTGTAATCCTGTATTATGAAAACTTGTTCATATGCGCTATGCAACGCTTGTTTGAATTTAAAATATTACCTTCTGTTCGGTTGTTTATCAAATCTGAGAGATGGCTAGTCGTCGGCTTTTGCCCCCACGCCATGAGTGCTGGGGTGTTCGGGATAAACCTGAGCACTCTTGTTCCCATTTTTGGGTCCTTCGAGGGAGGTGCTCAGCACAACGAATAAGGCAATCGGACTATAATGCGTTATCACTCTCACTTAGCCATAGAATTCTATAATTTTAAATTTCGGCGAAGCCCCTAGTATTCGGAAGGCCGAATTCGGGGCGCTATACACGCCTTAAGCCGGACAGGGTCGACTCCTCGCTCTAAGCGGCATAAGTCTTTAGGGACTTGAAACCTCTCGAACAGCGACCAGTCTCTCGCCTTATCATGACAGTCAGTTTTAGCTTTCTCTACTGAGGTGCTTAGCCCAGCAGAACCGGGGCGCAATCGCAGTAGTTCTCCCAGTGCTACCTTAGCTGATATAGCAGAATGTAAGGTACCAAAACATGAGAGCCGGGCAAACCCAACTATTGACCCAAGACATGATTCGGAGCTGATGCATATAATGCTATAAGTTCGGGGTGCCGCACTGTCGAAAGTGTTCGGACTTCTCACGCTGTATTATGGGGTATGCTTAAGCCCCTAGCGTATTGGTCGTACCAGAGTGTATGGGTGCTAGATGTCATGAATGAACATATATATAAAAAGGAAGAATGCAATAATAGCCTTAATGCTATGCATTGTTTATTCAAAAAGGTGTGTTAAAGCAGAATGATACAAGTAGTGCGATAAGCAAAAAGTAGGACTATTTGACATGTCCCTTCCAAGGGCAAGTTGAGGAATAGTATTAAAGCAAGTATTTCACTTGTTATCGTAATCCACCTGGGAGTTCCGTGGTGTGACGTAGCTTTCTGCCTCCTTGGTTGCTGCATCATGTGTTCGGCAATCATGCTGCCGGACAGGGTTTCCAGAGATTAAAGTCCTGAAAGAGAAAAATAACAAAGCAGGAAGCCCCTAGTGCGGTTTAAGTCGCGTCTTGGAAAGTCGTAGTCGTGCCCCCCTTCCCACCTGTGCCCACGGTATTTTTAATGCGTAATTATGTACGCGTGGCACGGACTTCGCCGTTTTGCTGGGACCGGGGTGGGGGCTGCATTGCTATGCGAGCTCGGAACGTGCCAGGCAGTCCTGTTGCCGATTACTCCGGGCGCGTTTGAAGATGTCTGGGTCCTTAATCGCCGAACTAGTGGATTGCCTTAAGAGGCTGCTTTGCGCTTCTGTTGCGAGGGCCGCAGTGTGCTCCTCCGTGTGGAGAGAGCGCTCTGTGTTTCCATTGACTGTGATGACCCCCCGGGGTCCTGGCATCTTGAGCTTGAGATATGCATAATGCGGTACCGCATTGAATCTCGCAAATGCAGTTCGCCCGAGCAGTGCATGGTAGCCACTGCGAAACGGAACTATGTCGAAGATTAACTCTTCGCTTCAGAAGTTATTCGGAGATCCGAAGACCACTTCCAGTGTGACTGAGCATGTGCAATGGGCCTCTACACCTGGTATGACGCCTTTAAAGGTCGTTTCTGTTGGTTTGATCCTTGAGGGGTCTATACCCATTTTGCGCATTGTGTCCTGATAAAGCAGGTTCAGGCTACTGCCGCCATCCATAAGGACTCGAGTGAGGTGAAATCCGTCGATGATTGGGTCTAGGACCAATGCGGCGAATCCACCATGACGGATACTAGTGGGGTGGTCCCTGCGGTCGAAGGTGATCGGACAGGAGGACCATGGGTTGAACTTTGGGGCGACTAGCTCCAACGCATATACGTCCCTGAGTGCATGCTTCCGCTCCCTCTTGGGGATGTGGGTTGCGTATATCATGTTCACCGTCCGCACTTGTGGGGGGAACCTCTTCTGTCCTCCGGTGTTTGGCTGCCGGGGCTCCTCCTCGTCATCGCTATGTGACCCCTTATCTTTGTTTTCGGCATTTAACTTGCCGGTCTGCTTGAACACCCAACAATCCCTGTTCGTGTGGTTGGCTGGCTTGTTTTGGGGGTGCCGTGTATTTGGCACGAGCGCTCGAGTATATGGTCCAAACTGGATGGGCCCGGAGTGCTTCTTTTGAATGGCTTTTTCCGCTGACTGGGTTTAGAGCATTTGAATCCGGCATTGACTGTCGTATCCTCAGTATTGTCGTTGTTAATGAGGCGCTTATGTTTGTTGCGACGTGACCTGTCGTTGCCGTCCTTGGTATCCGGAGTACCATGGTTCTTTGATATGTTATTGTTGCGAGCCAACCAGCTGTCCTCTCCCGCACAAAAGCGGGTCATGAGTGTCGTGAGGGCTGCCATAGATTTCGGCTTTTCCTGGCCAAGGTGCCGAACGAGCCATTCGTCGCGGATGTTGTGCTTAAAAGCTGCTAGGGCCTCTGCATCCAGACAGTCGATGATTTGATTTTTCTTTGTTAGGAACCGTGTCCAGAATTGCCTGGCCGGTTCCTCTGGCTGCTGAATTATGTGGCTCAAGTCATCGGCATCTGGTGGTTGCACATAAGTGCCCTGAAAGTTGTCGAGGAATGCGGCTTCCAGATCTTCCCAACAGCCAATGGACTCTGCTGGCAAGCTGTTGAGCCAATGCCGAGCTGGTCCTTTGAGTTTGAGTGGGAGGTATTTGATGGCGTGTAGGTCATCACCGCAGGCCATGTGGATGTGCAGGAGGAAATCCTCGATCCATACCGTAGGATCTGTTGTGCTGTCGTATGATTCTATATTTACGGGTTTGAAACCCTCTGGGATTTGATGATCCATTACTTCGTCTATGAAGCATAAGGGGTGTGCGGCGCCCCTGTACCGGGCTATATCATGACGCAGCTCAAATGAGTCTTGCCCACTGTGTTCGGCCCGGCCGGACTTACTTTTACTGTATCCGGCGTGACAATTATCGTCTCACATAGTGGCGCGCCCTCATGATCCATAGATCGATCTTGCATGTTTTGCTTTGTCCTCCAATACGTCTCGCAGGTCTGGCGTATTTCCCCATGCCTTTTTATTTGAATGGCGTCGGGGTGCGGGCTGAGCTTTTGGCTGGAATGCCTCTCTGTCGCGGCCACAAGGTGGCCGATCAGCCGCATCATACGCCGGGGATGTAGGTTTCGGTGCTTCCTCCTCCAGTGGGGTAGCAACCTGCACTTTGGGTAACTCTTGGAGGGGCGCTCGAGTTTATATTCCTCGGTCGCCAGGACTTCGGTCCATCTGTCACCTAGCAAATTTTGATCAGCTTGAAGCTACTGCTGCTTTTTCTTAAGGATATTTGTCGTGGCTATAAGCCGGCGCTTGAAGCGCTCTTGTTCGACGGGATCCTCTGGCACGACGAATTCGTCATCGTCGAGGCTTGCCTCGTCTTCAGAGGCACACATGTAATTATCATCCTCCGCCTCTCCATCTGCCGCTCTCTCAGGAGGGCTGGCTTCTCCATCCTCCTGCTGTAAATCTTGCTGGAGGGGATTGTTGTTGTCTTCGGCACTGTTCGGAGTGCTATTATCTCCGGTGCCGGTATCACTGCTTTTTCCTTGGTGGGACTTAGAGTGGCGTCGCTGACGTCGGCGCTTGGGTTGCTTCTTGGAGGGGTCATCCTCCGTTGTCCCGTCGCCATTGCCTTCTTTGGGTGTGTCCACCATGTATATGTCATATGATGAGGTGGCTGTCCAGTGCCCTGTGGGCAGTGGTTCCTCTTCGCCTCCCGCATCGTTGTCTATACCGTTGATTTCTTCAGAGTCGAAGTCGAGCATGTCGGTTAAGTCATTGACAGTGGCTACCAGGTGGGTGGTGGGTGGGCGGCGAATTTCTTCGTCATCCGCATCCCAATCCTGCCGGACATAGTTCAGCCAGGATCCTCCTGACAAGGAGAGAGACCTTAATGAGTTCAGTATGTCGCCGAAGGGCGAGTGCTGAAAAATATCCACGGAGGTAAACTCCATGATCGGCGCCCAATCGGATTCGACATGAACGGGCGCAGGCGGTTCGGAGTCCGTGGCCGGAGAAGGATCCGGTAGTTTGGCAACACGGCTCTCGTGAAGGGTAAGGTCGATATTCGGCTCGATCGCCGCTAAGCATACGGCCTCCGTGGCGGGGTCTATCCACCCGTCCATGGATGGCGCAACTGGCTCCGAATTAAGGGTCAGAGCGACTGCCGGTGCGATTTCTTGAACACTGTTGGATGGTAGAGCTAAATCGTACTCATCATGACCACGTGGCGCACAAGGCAGGGGCTCGAATCCGTCGAAGATCAAGTCTGCGCGGACATCGGCCGTGTAGTTTAAGCTTCCAAACCTGACCTGGTGGCCAGGGGTGTAACTTTCGATCTGCTCCAGATGGCCAAGCGAGTTGGCCCGCAGTGCGAAGCCGCCGAACACAAAGATCTGTCCGGGGAGAAAAGTCTCACCCTGGACTGCATCGCTATCGATGATCGTAGGAGCCATCAAGCCTAATGGCGACGACACAGAGGAACTCTCAATGAAAGCACGAATGTCGGTGTCAAAACTGGTGGATCTCAGGTAGGGGGTCCCGAACTGTGCGTCTAAGGTGGATGGTAACAGGAGGCAGGGGACATTATGTTTTACCCAGGTTCGGGCCCTCTTGATGGAGGTAAAACCCTACGTCCTGCTTGATTTATTCTTGATAATATGAGTATTACAAGAGTTGATCTACCACGAGATCGGAGAGGCTAAACCCTAGAAGCTAGCCTATGGTATGATTGTCTGTTGTCCTACGGACTAAAACCCTCCGGTTTATATAGACACCGGAAGGGGTTAGGGTTACACAAGGTCGGTTACAAAGGAGGAGATATCCATATCCGTACTGCCTAGCTTGCCTTCCATGCCAAGTAGAGTCCCATCCGGACACGAGACGAAGTCTTCAATCTTGTATCTTCATAGTCCAACAGTCCGGTCAAAGGATATAGTCCGGCTGTCCGGAGACCCCCTAATCCAGGACTCCCTCACTCATCCACCGTACCGGATGAGGATCCGTCGTCGATCTCATCGTCCCGCCGGTTCAGCCACCCCGTCCTCCACCTCCAAGGAGCTGCCCCGACGTTCCCCTCGTCTTTCGTGCCACCTCCATTCCCACACCACGGTCTTCACCTGCACCACCGGAAGAGCATCATCATCACCGTTTCCTCGGATGAAGCTACAGCCTAATCGGCGCCACCAAAGAGGTTGTACACTAATCGCCATATTTTTCTTCTTGATTCGATCTCACGGTGCTGCCGGCGCTCGGTCCCGAGCCAACACGGCACGGCTCCATCCACGGTGGCGGCATCGGCCACTTCCTCCACGGTGTCGCTCCCTCGGTGGCGACGTCCACATCAGTAGGAGCTGCTGCTGCTTTAGCTCTCGCTCGCTCTACTGCTCTGCTCTTGCTCTCGGGTCCCCTGCCTGGTCTGCTCTTGCTATTGCTCTTGCTCGCGCTGCTGCTCTCGCTCTTGCTCTTGCTTGCAATGCTGCTCCGATTTAGCTACACTTCAGTCGACTGAATCGACTTTTGGGTCAGTCGATTTTCAGGGGGTGGGGGGCTCGCCGGGGTGAAGGAAGAGCCAGCCGCAGCGGGGAGGGGGGCTCGCCGGAGAGGTACCCCACTATCTATCTTATGGTTCAGGATGGGGGCGGTGGTCACCGGTGGTGGCGGGGCGTTGGCGGGGTGGTGGCATGGGGTTCGCTGGAGAAAAAGCTCGGCACGGGGGGCCTAGAGGGATGGCCGGGGCGGTGGAGGACCAGCAGTGGGGAGTGTTTTCGGGGAGGGCGGGGCGGTGCACCGCCGGCCGTGGGCGGCGGGGGGCTGCTGTTTGGCCGGTGGTGGCTGGCGGCTCAGGGGGTGAAGGTTGAAGATGAACCGCAGGCCCTTGATTTTGTATCCAACGGCTGCAAAATCGACTGACCAGAGATGAAAAAGTCAGTCGACCGACGTGTCGCCTCACCTTGCTAGTGCGTTCAGTTTCGACAGCAAAATTCAGTTTCGACGGCAAAATTCAGTTTCGACAGTTAAGTTCAGTTTCAACAGTTAAGTTCAGTTTCGACAGTTAAATTCAGTTTCGACAGTTAAGTTCAGAGATGAACAGCTGATGTATTTTACATCTAGCACTTTGTGGTTATGTATTTTAAGTCATGTATTGGAGATGCTATTAGAATTCCACTCAGGTTAACGTTGTTTGTTGTCTCTCTTGTCCTGCTTCAGACTCGGCATCGTACAACTCACCGGAGCTGCTCCAACGACGAACCCTGCATCACAGCGGAGCAGTACCTCGGGCTCCATCTCCAGACGCCTAAGATCTTCTTCCCCTCCTCCGACAGCCAAGTCAGCCGGAGCATCCTCACCGGCCAACCCATTCACGCTGAGATCAACATGGCTTCGCCAAAGAGGTTGTACACTTGTTGCATCTCTTTTTTACTCTACATGTTAGATATATTGTCCACTGAGCACTCGTAGTAACGGGAAATATGATTATTTTATCCTACTATATGACAAGTAGTGAGGTACCAGGCAACTTAGCTATCCATGATGGACTCTCTTGAATTCCATCATTATTTATCTCTGCGCGTTTGAGCTATGCATTTGTCGATGGGCCTGGGAGTTGAGCTAGTATGGCAGTGGCATGGGTCCAAAGTAATAGAAGTAGCACAAAAACATTTTTTCAGTGTAGGATTTTCCTTGCTCAAGCCTGCCTACTAGAATCGCCAGTGCTTGAAAGGAAAAGTGAATGAAAAACATCGGAATTGGAAAGTTTCCTATGGTACTACTTTTCATGAATTTGGTGCAAAGGAATGGAGCAAAGGAAAACTGTAGGATTTGTTCCTTTAGTGTCTCCTTGAAAGAAAAACCGTAGGAATTCTAATTTCCACTTCTCCTCCTTTTCATATTCCTATCAATCAAGCACAAGACTAAGAGATAGTAGCATAATAGCATTATAACCGTACATTTTCTTGTGGTTTGACTTAATCTCACCATGCTTTTTGCATCCTGTGATCTTCCAATTGTTGTGAATCAAACACCCATATTGGCAGAAATCCTGTGTTTTTAAATTCTCTGTTTTGCACGTGCATTCCTATCATATTCCTGTCTATTTCCTATCCCTGCATTGTTAGAACCCTCAAATTCAAACAAGCCCTTACTCAATTACTTCTGTTATGCATATGTGTCAAAGAAAACCTTGTGTGGTTTGTCCTGCTCCTGCGGTGCTGTGTTCCACCCCAGCTCAGCTGCTCCAACGACGGAAGGTTTCACCACAGCAGGGATCCACTCTCCAGACTGTCTTTCGCCACCTCAGATCTTCTTCCCCGCTGCCGGCAGCCATGGCAACTGCCTTACCATCATCAACTGAGCAGATGACCTTGAGGACTATACGTCCGCAAGAGAGGTCGCACTCTTCTGTGTCTGCTTACGTTATGTGTCGCTTAATACGATGACATGCTACATTATCATCGTGTTCACCTATTAGGCTCCGAGTCAGGTCCAAACTAATGCTGAAACTAGAGTTTTTAAATGGTTGTGGGGTACATATTGGGGCAGCAATCAGTACTATCTATCTACTATCTGGTTAATCTCCGGTGTCTACTATGAGTTTCATGTTGGGTGCAAGCAAACATTAAAGGAGCCATTATCTGTATTTTTTAACTAAAGCTATTATCTGCCTGCTATCATTGGTTTTGGGTCTATCCATAGTTTGCTACCATCACTCTGGATTTGTGCATGCACTCCTTACATAATCTCACTATGTTTTATTCCTATGCATGCTAGTTATTGTACACAATGGAACTGATCATGTAAAGCAAAAGAGACGAGCCTTGTGTGGCAAAAAAATTTCATGCAGACGTCATTCCATGGTGGGCGCAAAGGCAGCCCCCGCTCCACCCATTTTGGATCGTAATCAAGAGGAAGATAACTGTTCTGAGGGGGATTCAGAAGGAGAAGACCACTCCTATTTACCCCATGAGGTCTTCGCTCTAACTTGGCATGCTGATGTTGGTAATATCATGCATATGGTGCCTTGCATTGCTTACTGTATACATTAAAGATGCCATCTGCTTAGTTTAGACATGCTTTGTGTCAATGCCATCTGTTTAGTTTCTTTATCGTATATGTGAATCATGCAATGCCATCTTGTCTAGCCAGGCATCATATATGTGAATTTTGCAATGCCACCCTGGTTAGGCAGTCATCTTATATGTGAACTATATCATGCCATCATTTTTTATTACATGTTAAATTTGTCAACAATTTTAGTACATTCAATTACTCTTCCTGTGCATCATCCATTCGGCACGGTCATGGAACAATCTGGAGTGGAAACAAGGTCTTCAGAGCAGACAATGCTATCTGACGAAGCGCATGTCTTGCTGGTTACCGATAGCTCCTCAGAGGAGGATTCAGAGACAGATGACCAGTCATATCCCCCCCGAGGTGCATGCCCTAACTTGGCAGGGTTATGTTGCTCATATCGTGCGTATGGTATCTTGCATTGCTATGTCATTTGCTTAGTTTAGACATGCTTTGTGTGAATGCCACATGTTTAGTGTCTAATTACCATATATGTGAATTATGCAATGCCATCTTGTTGCAAGACATTATATATGTGAATTATGCAATGTTATCTTGTTGCAAGGCATTATGTATGTGAATTATGCAATGCCATGCTGTTTAGGCAAGCATCATATATGTGAATTATATCATGCCGTCCTTTTTTTGTATTTCTCATTGCTTTTGTCGACAATGTTTGTATATTCAACTACTCTTCCTGTGCATCGGCCATTTGAATTGGTGATGGAGAAATTTGGAGTGAAAACAAGGTCTTCAGAGCAGACAATGCTACCTGCTGAAGCAGATATCTTGCTGGTTACAGATAGCTCTTCAGAGGAGGATTCAAAGGAAGATGACCGGTCCTATTATCCTCCTGAGGTGTATGCTCAAACTTGGCAGGGTTATATTACTCATATAATGCATATGTTGTATTGCAATGCTTAGTTTTTACATCATATACACAATATTGAATGTCATCTCCTTAGTTGAGACATCATATATGCGATTGCCCTCTGCTCACTTCCTTAGTATATAAATCATATATTTGAATTATGTCATGCCATGATGTTTACATAGACAGCATGTATCTAAATTATGGCATGCCAACCCATTTTCTAAAGACATAATATAGTTATATCATCTCATCCTGTTTACATAGTCATCATATTTTAAATTATGTCATTCTATTCGTGAATTATATCATGCCATCATGTTTCCATCGACGGCATGTTTGTGATTTATGGCATGCCAACCACTTTAATAGACACATCGTATAGTTATATCATGTCATCCTGTTTACATAGTCATCATATTTTGAAGTATGTCATTCTATCATGTTTAGTTAGCCATCATGCATGTGAAATTGCGTCATGCTATCCTGTTTAATTAGCCATCATATATGTGAAATTATGTCCTGCTATTCTGTTTGCTTAGACAACATAAATGTGAATTATTTCATGCCATGTTTTCTTCCCTACTATCCATTGCACCTGTCTATCTTACAATGTCTGTACATTCAATTACTTTTCTTGTTTATCAGCCATTTCAATTGGAGAGAGTGATGGCAGTATCGGTGGGAGTAAAAACACGGTCTTCAGAAAAGATCGTGCTACCTGTCGATGCAGATAAAACCAAGGTTGTACTTGCCCAAGAACCAGCCCCACCACACATAACCCACACTCATACAGATTGTACCCCTACCCAGTTGGACAGAGAACCAGCTACACCCCTTCTAACCCCAACCCCAGCAGATAGACACCCAGTTCCCGTTGACACAGCACCGTCTCCACCATAGAGCACCCAAACACGAGCAGTTAGTAAGGCAATTGCAGTGCCCAAATCACGAGGACCACCACTCCGAACCCAAAGTCAACGCTTAAAGCAGAAGAAGAATTGTTCTCAGGTCAGGTTCCGTAGCTATGGTTCATACTACTTTGCTCTTGCATCACTGTATTTACTGATACCAACTAATTTCAAATTTGAAGGATGCAATTGAAACTCCAATGGCACAACAGGTATGTTTTAAACCTGTTTCTTCAACGTGTTTGGCTGTTTGCTGTTGTAACTTGCTCTATGTTGATTTCAGTTTCAATTGAATAAACAGTTATGTTCTCATGCCATGCACATTACAAGTGTTGTTATTGTTGTGTAGTTTCCCACACTTATATTCTGTCTATGCTGCTTTGTCTTAAATAGATATGATTCAAACTGTATCTATCATGATTTGGCAACATAAACTAGAATGATATAGACCATACAGTGACCATACTACATAGATATATGTTTGTTTCATGATGTTATCCTATCCACCTTACTACTGAACTGGTTTACCAAAATGAGTTTCATATACTACATTGTAAACCTGAGATGTGTTTGTTTGTTTCTCTTTTAGAACGCGGATAAAATATTGGAGAAGAGTACCCTGTTATGAAATGGTAAAGGAAGTAATGCAGATAAGGTTCAAGATAATGAGACATCCCTGTTGGTCTCCAAGAAGCTGATAAAAACTATATTGAAGACACTGAGACAACCCCAAAGTCCTATCTTGATGTAGTGTTTGAGTTACTGGCTACCACTGCTGGCACCAGCTCTTCGAACTCATTGCCTGAATCAGTTCGGCTTCTTGAGTCTCAACTTCAAGTTGAAAGACATCGATCAGATGTTATGCGACAGGAAGCCGAAGGACTGAGGAAGTCCCTGCAGAACTCAGATGCATACTTTCTAGTGCAACAGCAAGCGCTGGAGGATTTAAGCGCCAAACAAGAGAAAGTTAATAAGCTTGCTAAGAATCTTGCCAGCATTATGGGTACCCAGGATATTGTTTCTTGAGCTCTTCTGAAGTGGTTACAGTTCTGGACTTATTTTGCTGCGGCATTTATATGCTGCTGTGTTCCCTATATTTGCACTGGTGGCGAACTTTGATGCCCAGTGGATGTAATATGTGTAATAGCCGTGATAGCCTAGTGTAAGTTGCTTGCTTATTTATTTCCTTGTTGTCTTGTTTATTTGTTTGCTTGTAGTCAGTGCAGTTCTTTTTCTGCGGTTTGCTAGTGGCTGCAATAACCTATTTTTTAAAACTAGGCCACAATAACCATGGGCTAATATTTACTGTAGTGACACTGGGCCTCCTATGGGCTGTAGAAACAGTGGGCCTTCTATGGGCCGTAGAAACAGTGGGCCTTCTACGGGTCGTAGAAACAATGGGCCTTCTATGGGTCGTATCATCAATGGGCCTTATGCGGGCCATATGATCGATTGGCCAAACATGGGCCAAACAGACCGCATTCTGGTCGTAAACGGGCTAGAGTTGGAATCGTCCGTTCATGGGCCGACCATAACGGGCCATCGTTAATAGGCTGTATTTGATGACGCTATGAAAATGGCCCAACGTATTAACGAACCACAAACAGGTCGACTGTAACCATGGGCTGAATTTGGCCCACAAGCAGAAAATGACAGTAACGGGCCGTAAGTAAAAGAATGCTGGAAAATAGCCCAAGAATAAATGGGCTCTGAGAAGGCTGAAAGATAACATGGGCTAGAAACGGCCCAACGGAATAACGGGCCATTGATGGGTATAAAGTGATACATTGTTCTTTACGGGCCAGTTTCACCACGGGTCGTTAATGGGTGTAAAGTGATACACTGTTCATTATGAGCCAGTTTCACCACGGGTCATTAATAGGCCAAGAGTTACATAGGGCCTCATATGGGCCGAAAGACGTCATGGGCCATACATGGACCAGAAGTGAAAACAGGCTGGAATCATATTGGATGGCCCAGATGACGCTACTAGGCCTAATTCGAATAGGGGGTAACGGGCCTTGGGTTAGCAGGCTGTAAATGGGCTATATGCGAACAGGCCGTTAACAGGCTTTCCATGGTCCGGCCCGCCACCTTTTGACCAAGTTAAACGGGCCGGCCTTTTCACAGGAATGGGCCTCTATTGGGCCGTGCCACGTGTCGATGTATCATAGGTGCCTTTTGTCCAATGATTGGATGACATCTGTCCCAGCAATGAGTCGACACGTGTTTCCTCCAGCCAATGATGATTTTACACGTGGAAAATCCCCATTGGTCGGGGCTGTTAACGGGTTATCGGATCCAAAACCCACCTGATAGCTTAACGGCGTTCCGTTACAGTGGATGCCACGTGTCGGTCACCCTTGACGAAAGCACTTCTGTGACGCGCGATTTATCGTCATGGAAGTGGACTATCTTGAGTCTGTCATAAAATCGTCATGGATGTACATGCATGACAAAAAACACGACCTACTGTGACAAACACGTATCATCACGGAAGTGTATTTTTTTGTAGTGGTGTGATCTAGATCTGAAGATCCCCGACTGTTTAAATAGACGATTCACCTACCTGGTTAGGGTGGTAAATGTAAAAACACCCCGACCTCTCGCATTTGCTCGACACGTGGAAGATAGCCATTATTAAGGCACAGAAGCCGGGGAGTGCAACATTCATGGGAGGCCGGACACAACTCGTTACAACAGGTACTCAGGATTACGAGGAGAACCCGCCTTGCAATGTCGAAGACAATCTGTGCGCCGGACTCATCGTCATTGAAGCCTGGTTCGGGGGATACTGAGGGAGTCCTGGATTAGGGGGTCCTCGGACAGCCGGACTATATACTTTGGCCGGACTGTTGGACTATGAAGATACAAGATTGAAGACTTCGTCCCGTGTCCGGATGGGACTCTCCTTTGCGTGGAAGGCAAGCTTGACGATTCGGATATGTAGATCTCCTCCTTGTAACCGACTCTGTGTAACCCTAGCCCCTCCGGTGTCTATATAAATCAGAGGGTTTTAGTCTGTAGGACAACAACAATCATACCATAGGCTAGCTTCTAGGGTTTAGCCTCTCGTGGTAGACCAACTCTTGTAATACTCATATCATCAAGATCAATCAAGCAGGAAGTAGGGTATTACCTCCATCGAGAGGGCCCGAACCTGGGTAAACATTGTGTCCCCCGCCTCCTGTTACCATCCGCCTTAGACGCACAGTTCGAGACCCCCTACCCGAGATCCGCCGGTTTTGACACCGACATGGGCGGCGGTGGCTCCTCGCGGCGTGGTCTGCCCCGGCGGGCTGCTTCGGCCTCATCCATCCTTGTCGGCTGCGGATCCGGCTGTATCCGGATTCCATGCTCTAGGGTGGCCTGTGGACGTAGTGAGGGAAGATCTAGGAGGGGGGAACCCCCAGTCGACCTCACGTCGACCTTGACGCCAATAGTGGCTCCGGCCCCATTTTCCCTCATGAGGGGGCGCTCGATTCCCTCCTTCCCCCTCCTCCTCCCTCCACCTCATCCCGGGTGAAAACCTTGGCTGCATGCGGCCAGACGACGGCGGCACTTGGGCGTCGTTATCTTCTTGAAGACGCCTCCTTGGGATGGTTGGAGGATTGTGGATGTGCGTCGAGCTATCGGCTTCGGTTGCAGCTGTGTGGTTCCTGCAGGATGTCATTGGTAGTGGGTGTGTGGTCGCCTTCCCGCTCTGGTTGTTGTGGTTCGCCGTCAGGTGGTGCTGTGGGGTTGCTAGCCGGTGGTGGTGCTCCATTGGGGCGAGCGGAGATGAGGTCTCCCCTCCGGCAATGTGTGAGGAAAGATGGTGGTCTCTCCTCCATCCCCGGCTTGCTATCCTGACTATGGCGACGGTGCTCATTCCACGGTGGTGTCCCTGTCATCCTCCATCCAGTGCATCTCTTCGGCCTCTGCACATGCTGATCCTCATCGTCTTGGAGTTCCTCTTCGACTTGATCCTGTAATTTTCTTAAGTGGAGGTTGTGTGTGACCTTCTCAAGTTAGCTTCTTGGTCTAGCTGCCTACTCTTTTTTCTTGTATCATGTCTGTACCAATGTTTGCAACACCATTGTATCCCCTAGCCGGTTGATGGCTTTATTAATTTGAAGTTGGGCATGATGCCTTTTATCTAAAAAACTCTCTAACCTCATGGCGCCACCAAAAAAACGAGAGAAAATATATTCTCACAAAACTATGATGATCACTAGATGTTAACGAAGGACAAAGAGGTCTTGAACATCTGAGGTCCCCCCCTTCCTCTCAGCGCTAAGTGTTGGGGAACGTAGCATGCAATTTCAAAACAAATCCTATGAAAATGCAAGATCTATCTAGGAGATGCATAGCAACGAGAGGGGGAGAGTGTGTCCACGTACCCTCATAGACCGAAAGGGGAAGCGTTATGTTAACGCGGTTGATGTAGTCGAACGTCTTCGCGGTCCAACCGATCCAAGTACCGAATGTACGGCACCTCCGTGTTCAGCACATGTTCAGCTCGATGACGTCCCTCGAATCTTGATCCACTAGAGGGTCGAGGGAGAGTTCCGTCAGCACAACGGCGTGGTGACGGTGATGGTGATGTGATCCGCAGAGGGCTTCGCCTAGGCACTACGATGTTATGACTGGAGGAGTAAACTGTAGAGGGGAGCACCGCACACGGGTAAGAAAACAATTGTTGTTCTTTGGGGTGCCCCGTGCACCCGTATATAAAGGAGGAGGGGAGGAGGCCGGCCATAAGGGGCGCGCCAAGGAGAGGGGGTCCTACTAGGACTCCAGTCCTAGTAGGATTCGCCACCCCCCCCTTTTTACTTCTACCGAAGGGGGAAAGGGGGAAGGAGAGGGAGAGGGAGTAGGAGAAGGAAAGGGGGTGGCGCCCCCTTCCCTAGTCCAATTTGGCCTCCTCCCTTGTGGGGGGCGCACCAGCCCCTTGTGGGCTGGTTAGCCTCCCTCCTATGTCCCATATGGCCCATATCTTTCCCCGCGGGGTTCCGGTAACCCCTCCGGTACTTCGGTATGTACCCGATACACTCCGGAACCCTTCCGGTGTCTGAATACTACCTTCCAATATATCAATCTTTACCTCGCGACCATTCCGAGACTCCTCGTCATGTCCATGATCACATCCGGGACTCCGAACAAACTTCGGTCACGAAAACACGTAACTCATAAATACAAATCGTCATCGAACGTTAAGCGTGCGGACCCTACGGGTTCGAGGACTATGTAGACATGACCGAGACACCTCTCCGGTCAATAACCAATAGCGGAACCTGGATGCTCATATTGGTTCCCACATATTCTATGAAGATCTTTATCCATCAAACCGTTATGACAACATACGTTATTCCCTTTGTCATCGGTATGTTACTTGCCCGAGATTCGATCGTGGGTATTTCCATACCTAGTTCAATCACGTTACCGGCAAGTCTTTTTACTCATTCCGTGATGCATCATCCCGCAACTAACTCATTAGTCACATTGCTTGCAAGGCTTATTATGATGTGCATTACCAAGAGGGCCTAGAGATACCTGTCCGATACTCGGAGTGACAAATCCTAATCTCGATCTATGCTAACCCAACAAACACCTTCGGAGACACCTGTAGATCATATTTATAATCAACCAATTACGCTGTGACGTTTGATAGCACACAAGGTGAAAGGATCGATATAGTTGACTAGAGGGGGTCTGAATAGGCAACTTACAATTTTTAGCTTTTCTTTGCCAAATTAAACTTTGCATCAAAGTAGGTTGTCTAGATGTGCAACTAGATGAGCAACCTATATGATGCAACAACAACAAGCACACAAGCAAGCAATGGAAATAATACAAATAAGCTTGCTCAAGTGAAGGTACGAGATAACCAAGAGTGGAGCCGATGAAGACGAGGATGTGTTACCGAAGTTTCTTCCTTTTGAGGGGAAGTGCATCTCCATTGGAGCGGTGTGGAGGCACAATGCTCCCCAAGAAGCCACTAGGGCCACAGTATTCTCCTCACGCACTCACACAATGCGAGATGTCATGATTACACTATTGGTGCCCTTGGAGGCGGCGACCGGACCTTTACAAACAAGGTTGGGGCAATCTCCACAACTTAATCGGAGGCTCCCAACAACACCACGAAGCTTCACCACAATGGAATATGGCTCCGTGGTGACCTCAACCGTCTAGGGTGCTCAAACACCAAAGAGTAACAAGATTCGCTAGGGATTAGTGGGGGAATCAAATTTCTCTTGGTGGAAGTGTAGGTCGGGGCCTTCTCAACCAATCCCGAGCAAATCAACAAGTTTGATTGGCGAGGGAGAGAGATCGGGCGAAAATGGAGCTTGGAGCATTAATGGAGCTTTTGGGGGAAGAGGTAAGTCAACGTTGAATAAGAAGACCCCCTTTTATAGAGGGGGGAACAATCCAACCGTTACCCCCTAAAACAGCCCCGCAGAGAGCGGTACTACCGCTGGGACCAGCGGTACTACCGCTCCTCCTCGCGGTACTACCGTGCTGTCTGGGAGGGCTGGTGTATGAGCAGGAAACAGACCCAGTGTGGTACTGCCACGGTGGTAGGGCGGTACTACCGCTCTCGAGCGGTACTACCGCTTCTACTGCCGCTGCTTAGTGCCGCACAATCCGACACGAGAGGTGGCCCCCTCGAGTCGACGCGGTAGGAGCCCGGTACCGCAGCGGTACTGCGGCTGGGGACCCACAAGCGGTACTACCTCTGGGCACCGCGGTACTAACGCTCGGACCAAAACAAGCTCATAAAGCAGGGAAAGAGACCTCCATCGACGCGGGAAGGCTTAGAGGGTGCGAAAAGGAAGTGTACTTGTTGATTCCACCCTAGCCTTACCAAAGCGAGCCCCTCTTGATAGTACGGTGACTCCTACGAGACAAGTCCACCAAACCAGAAATGAAAGAGCTACACCTTCTTGAATAAAAACTTCGAGGGGAAAGAATCGTCTCGTGCCAAAGGATGAATCTCTGAAATGCTCAAATCACACGATTAGTCCGCAAAAGCATTGTCAGCAATCACCAAAACACCTTAGGGATAAATATGCCCTTACAATCTCCCCTTTTTGGTGGATTGATGACAATACGGGATTTCCACAAAGGGGAAAATATATGACATAAGCAAACCCCATATCTCTAAAATATAGACAGGCTCCCCCTAGATGTGTGCTATCTAGAAAAGTGCTTTGGACTGCACGGCACACATACTAGGATCAACACTCCCCCTATATTTTATAGACAATGCATATCTTGCAAAAAATAAGGCTAACACTAAGCAAGATATTAGATAAGAGCATAGCATAACTAGCACAAGATAACATAAGCTCAATAAGATGCGATAGAGTGCATATGTCTTTACACCATATGAAAGATAAGTCTCATGAGCACAACCAAACCAATGCAAGAAAGGTTCAACACGAGAAAAGAGTTTGCGAGAAAGATAGGCAAGGCAACCACGCCACACAAACACACGCTCGCAACTCGACAACGACACAAATCCCTAAACTCTCTCCCCCTTTGGCATCGAGACACCAAAAAGGCAAAGAGTGAAGCTACGACTCCAGGTGATAGCCAACTGAGGATCTCGAACATCATATCCCAGCGTGATCGTCTGCACCGCCGTCATCGGTCGGAAACTGCTCGGTGTTTGTGTCGGTCCACGGACAATGCTGCTGAATCCACTCCTCCTCATCAGTGATCTTGCCCTTAGATCCGCTGGCAACGGTCGCACCCAACTGACGCATGAGCTCCTTGTGATGACTCCTGGCCTGCTTCTCAGCCACATGAGTCATGTACTGACCGTGAGACTCCATGCAGAAGAGTTCCTTCATCTTGCGCTTGAGCTTCTTTGCCCAAGAGGGTTCTGCTCCAGATGGCTCATAGTCATCGTCATCATCAGCATCAGCCTCGATCTCCATGTCAGCAGCTCTAGGCGGAACGCCAGAACTCGGAGCAGTGGTGCCCCAGTTCTCCTTCTTGCTCAGATGCTTGATCTCATGAGAAACTAGATCCCTAGTCTCTAGCACCACCCTAGGATACACACGCTCCCAGGCCTTCTCAATGAGCAACATGATAAACGGTCCATAGATAGAGCACTTGCGCTCAGAGACAGCGGAAACCAACTCAGACCACATGACATGAGAGATATCCAAAGAGTCTCCAGTGTTTTCTTCCTTCTCATGTTGACAGAAAAGAAGCATGTCCACAAGATAAGAGTGTACCATATCCAAGTTGCCGATGCGAGGGAAGAGTGTCTCCCTGAAGATGCGATGGAGAATATCCAGAAATGTTGGCAGCTCATAGGTCTCCTTCTGAGTCACTGGGTTAATCTTCAAGGTACGGTATGGCCAGAGAGATTGCTTGTGAGTGGAAGTTGCATTGCGGTGAGGGCGAAAGCCAACTGGGTTCTCAAGACCTTGATCCTCAACTTCAAGAAGCTCCATGAAGGCCTTCCACTTGACAGTAAGCGGCCTGCCATTTGTCATCCAGGTCAGAGTTCTGTCCCAAGATGGACGGTGGCATAAAACTGAGCCACCAAATCTGCATCAAAATCCTTGTTGAACTGCATGATCCTGAGGATGTTCAACTGAGAGCACATCTGAAGAGCCTCCCCAAAGTAGTCCGGAACCTTCTCCATAAAGGCAACGTCAATGGACGAACGTCAACAAAAAGGTTCTTCTTGGCCTTGATCACATCAAAGTAGACAGCATACTGAAAGCGGTTCCAGAACGGGCGGTTGACCAAGGCAGGCTCTTGATCGACCTCATAGGGGTTACGCCGATGCTTCTCCCAGAATTCCTTGGCAAACATCTCTGTCACAGACTTGGCCCTTGGCTTGGGCTTGGACACACTCATCTTCTTCATTTTAGGCGGAACACTTGGAGGAACACTTAGCGGAGCACTTGAAGAGGTCGACGTTGTCTCAGAGGTGCGGTAGCGCTTGGACGTTGCATGTCCGGGGTTGACACGGCGGACTTGCTGCTCAGGATGTTCATCACCTGGAACCAAACACATGAGAAGAAGAAACAACACGAAAGAAAGAGCATAAGCCTCCAAACAAGACGACATGGATCAAAAAGTGGTAGGAGATGATAGAATTGGGCATCCAGCGGTGGTACTGTGACCCCACCGCGGCAGTACCGCTCGAGTGGTAGTACCGTGCAAGAAGAGCGGTAGTACCGCTCCAGATGGGGAACGACGGTTCCCTACTGCCGTGGACAGATCCGACACTACCGGGGATGCCAACTTCAAAAATAAGCCTACCAATCATCAATCTAGAGGCCTAGATGCCATCTCCATCCTACTCAAGCCTCGACTTAGCCAAAAGACGGGAAAAGCAATGCCTATTGCCCCTAACAACTAGATGTGAGATCTAGGCAAAGAGAGAACGGGAACGGGGGCAATACTGGCATCCATGGTAAGAGGGCGCGGTGGGGAACGACTCCACTGGAGGAATTGGAGAGGGACGGCACAAAGACGGTGGCCGACTGAAGCCCTCCTACGGCGAGACGTCGCTAAAGTGATGAGGAAGACGAGCGAGTGGGGCGAATGGGTATGGGGGAGAAAAGCAACTCCCCCGGGCCCAACATAACCCCCATCGCCTGCACCATAGTGGTAGTACCGTTGGGGTGGGCGGTAGTACCACTTGACGTTCATCAACGGTAGTACCGCGCACCAAGCGGTAGTACCGCTCAGCCGCAAAAAGACTGGCCAAAAACGGCTTAGCTCAAGAAGAGAAAACGACAAGAAAACAAGAGAAAACAAACACGCAAAACCAACACAAAGAAGACAAAGAACACACACTTCTACAAGAGAGGGCGGTGGCCGAGGCCACCTATGTTTGAGTCTGGAGGTATGACGCCGCGAAGATTTTAACCTTGGGCCCATGACCAAAACTCATCTTTGAAGCACAAGAACCATCAAAAATGGCTAGAGTGAAAGAGTTTGATTAGTTTATGCATAATGGGGGTTCATTGAGAGAACCACACACCCCCCTATGTCCATGCCTACATCTAAACAAGACATCAAGTTGAGTATGGTGGGGTGTGAAAGGTTCAAGCAACATTGCTTGAATCAATGATATTTAGCTCATGCCTTAACTTGTGAAATCTTGTTTCATCCAAGGGCTTCGTGAAGATATCTGCAAGGTTATCATGAGTGTTGACATAGTTGAGCTCGATCTCCCCTCGCCTAATGTGATCCCGGATGAAGTGATATCGAATCTCAATATGCTTCGTCTTGAAGTGTTGGACCGGGTTGAGGGAAATCTTGATGGCACTTTCATTGTCACACCAAAGAGGCACTTTGTCACAAATGACACCATAATCCTTTAAAGTTTGCCTCATCCAAAGAAGTTGTGCACAACAACTACCGGCTGCCACATACTCCGCTTTGGTGGACGAGAGAGACACACAACTTTGTTTCTTGGAAGACCAACTCACCAAAGAGCAACCAAGAAATTGGCACCCTCCGGAAGTGGACTTCCTATCCACTTTGTCTCCCGCCCAATTGGAGTCCGAATATCCTACAAGCTTGAAGTTTGCTCCTCTTGGGTACCATAAGCCAAAGTTTGGGGTATGAGCCAAATATCGAAATATTCGCTTGACCGCCACAAAGTGGCTTTCCTTAGGTGCGGCTTGAAACCATGCACAAATTCCCACACTCAACATGATATTCGGTCTAGATGCACAAAGGTAAAGCAAGGAGCCAATCATGGAGCAATATACCTTTTGATCCACCGCTTTACCATTGGGATCAATGTCAAGTTGGCACTTGGTGGGCATGGGAGTGGAAACCGGCTTGACATCACTTAGCTTGAATCTCTTGAGCATGTCTTGAGTGTATTTGGCTTGGTTGATGAAGGTTCCTTCTCTTCTTTGTTTGACTTCGAAACCAAGGAAGAACTTCAACTCTCCCATCATGGACATCTTGAACTTGGAGGTCATGAGCGCGGCAAATTCCTCATTGAAAGCTTTGTTAGGGGGACCAAAGATGATATCATCAACATATAGTTGGCACACCAACAAATCCCCTTTGACCTTCTTAGTAAAAAGAGTGGGGTCGATTTTCCCAATTTCAAAACCACGATCTTGCAACAACTCGGTAAGGTGGTCATACCACGCACGTGGGGCTTGCTTAAGGCCATAGAGTGCCTTATCGAGTTGATACAGATGATCGGGAAAGTAGGGATCCTCGAACCCGGGGGTTGCTTGACATATACCAACTCATTAATAGGACCATTAAGAAAAGCACTCTTCACATCCATTTGTTGTAACTTAAAGTTATTATGAGAGGCATATGCAATCAACATGCGAATGGATTCAAGGCGTGCAACGGGAGAAAGGTTTCATCATAGTCAATACCCTCGACTTGGGAGTAGCCTTGTGCTACCAAACGAGCCTTGTTGCGAATGATAAACCCATGAGCATCTTGCTTGTTCTTGAATATCCACTTGGTTCCAATGACATTATGGTTCCCCGTTGGCCTTGGCACCAATCTCCACACCTTGTTGTGGTCGAAGTTGTTGAGTTCTTCATGCATGGAATTGAGCCAATCCGGATCTTCGAGCGCCTCATAGACCTTTTGGGGTTCAACACAAGAGACAAACACGTGATGTTCATAATAGTTTGCTAATTGTCTATGAGTGCTTACCCCCTTTCTTAAGCTTCCAAGAACATTTCTCATGAGATGGTCTTTGGTGGATAGCTTGGATGCAATCTTGGCGGCACGATGCTCTAATTCCTCCTCTGGATAGAGCTGAGGAGCGTCAACTTGATCATCTTGAGCGTCATCTTGATCTTGTTCATGATCTCGAGCTTGCTCTTGATCTTGAACATGCTCGGTGGTGAGAACTTGACCTTGGGCATCACTTGATGTTTCAACACCATCTTGAGATTGACCTTGCCCTTGATCTTGTTCTTGAGGTTGAGGGCCTTCACTTTGTTCTTCGGAAGCGTGTGGGCCTTGGGTTGGTGATGGCTCCACTTGAGTGGAGCATTGTCCTTCTCCTTCGGCCACAAGGGGTTCCTCAATGGGTAGGATAAAACCAACACCCATTCTTCTTATGGCTTGAGGAGGAATTTCATCACCTACATCACAAGTGCCACTTTGCTCCACTTGGGAGCCGTTATTCTCATCAAACTCCACGTTACACGTCTCCTCAATAAGCCACGTGGACTTATTGAGGACACGGTAAGCATGAGAGTTTGTAGCATAACCAAAAAATATGCCCTCATAAGCTCTGGCCTCAAATTTAGACAAACGAACACCTTTCTTCAGAATGAAACACTTACACCCGAACACCCGGAAGTACTTGAGGTTGGGCTTGTTACCGGTGAGTATCTCATATGGAGTCTTGTTCAAGCCTTTGTGGATATAGAGCCGATTTGATGCATGACACGCGGTGTTGATGGCTTCGGCCCAAAAGTTGTATGGAGACTTGAACTCTGCCATCATGGTCCTTGCCGCATCCATCAACGTCCGGTTCTTCCTCTCTGCTACACCATTTTGTTGAGGGGTGTATGGTGCGGAATATTGATGCTTGATCCCCTCATCACTAAGAAACTCATCCAAGGTGTAGTTCTTGAACTCGGTGCCGTTGTCACTTCTTATAGTCAAGATCTTTGCATTGTGTTGACGTTGGGCTTCATTTGCAAAGTCAATGATGGTTTGTTGGGTCTCGCTCTTCCTCTTGAAGAAATATACCCAGGTGTATCTTGAATAATCATCCACAATCACCAAGCAATACTTTCTACCCCCAAGACTATCAAAGGATGAAGGCCCAAAGAGATCCATATGAAGGAGCTCCAAAGGCCTCTTCGAGTAGATGATAGTCGTGGGAGGGTGAGCCTTCTCATGTACTTTCCTTCGATGCACGCACTGCAAGCACGATCTTTAGCAAAACTAACATTTGTTAGTCCACGGACATGGTCCCCCTTGAGAAGACTTTGTAAAGATCTCATATTGACATGGGCTAGACGGCGATGCCAAAGCCATCCCACATCAACTTTAGCCATTAGGCATGTCGCGGTCTTAGTGGGTCGCTCCGAAAAGTTAATCACATAGAGATCGTTCTCAACATGCCCAACAAAGGCTACTTTAAGAGTCTTGCTCCACAAGAGGGCCACGGGATTAATATCAAAGAAAGTGGCAAAGCCCATGAGTGCAAGTTGATGAACGGAAAGTAAATTGTATGCAAGGGACTCAACAAGCATGACCTTCTTGATCATGAGATCATGAGAAATGAAAACCTTGCCAAGCCCCAATACCTTGGAGGACGAGGCATCACCCCACTCGACATTGGTGGGCATAGATGGAATCTTGTGAACATCCACCACCAATTCCTTGCTTCTGGTCATATGATTAGTGGCTTCACTATCGAGCAACCATGATCCCCCACCGGAAGCAAACACCTACAAGAGATCAATGCTTGGTTTTAGGTACCCATTTAGTAATGGGTCCTTTGATGTTAGTAACAAGGGTCTTAGGAACCCAAATAGACCATTCAATGTACTCATAAGGAGAGCCAACAAATTTGGCATACACATGTCCATCACTAGCACGCCACAACACATAAGAAGGGTTAAAGTTGCCGGCTTGGTTGGGAAGAGAAGTGTTGCCCTCCTTGGCATCACCACTCTTCCCGGTGTTCTTATTCTTCTCCTTAGTAGCACCCTCTCCCTCCTTCACAAAGGTTTGCTTGAGAGGGGGAGGTCGTTTGGCCTTGTCACTCTTCTTCTTGTTCTTGGACTCGGGTGCGTACCCAATCCCTTCCTTGGCCACAACCCCCTTTTGATTGCTCAAGAGGTCGTTGAGTTTCTTCTCGCCTTGTATGCAAGAAACAATGCCTTTCTCAAGTCGCTCCTTCAACTTGGCATTCTCCTCAACAATATGCACATGCTCACAACATGGGTTAGTAGCATTTGCATTATCAATTAACACCATATGAGGAAATGTGGCTTTCTCCTTGGTTAGCTTTACTTGAAGTTGATCATGAGACTCATTGAGCCTAGCATGAGTACCCTTCAAGACCTTGTGAGCCTTGTCAAGTAGGTAAAACTCCTCTTTGAGTCTAGCAAGATCAACCCCAAGCTTAGCCTTCTCGGAGTTTAGCACACGAGAAACAACAATAGCATGATCATCGTTGTGTGACTCCTCAAGAGCCAAACGAAGACCACACTCTTTCTCAAGAGCATTGGAAAGATCCGAAATCTCATCGGCATAGTCACGACTATGCCCCTCCATCTTAGAGATGGTATCTTCATGAGTTTCGATCATGTCATTGGCTTCACCAAGTTGTTCCAAGAGAGCAACGAAGTGCTTCTTGGATTTACCCTTGAGTTTGCCCATAAAGAACTCAAACTCATTCTCCTCCACATTAGGTCCATCATGTTCATCAATGCAATCCGTCAAAGAAGGATTATTAATGATGATAGTTTTGATGTTGGGGGTTACCTTGTTGGTGGCTTTAGCCATGAGGCACTTGGTGGTGATGCTCTCATTGGGTGAATCAAAGAGTGACACTCGTGGAGTTGTCGCAATGGCAACGGAGGCCATGGCAACCAACTCATCCTCATCATCATCATCATCCTCATTGTACTCTTCTTGTACCACCAACGCTTTGGGAGGAGTCTTCTTGGTGAAGTTGCTCTTGTTTGGGAATGACTTGGCTTTGTCCTTTCGGATGAGCTTGCCACCATTGTATTCCCTCTTCTCATACGGGCACTCCGCAACAAAATGGCTCACATTGCCACAATTATAGCAAGTCCTCACACGTTGTTTTCCCTTTGTGCCACTTGAGTTGTTCTTGTAGAAGTTGGGCCTTGAGTTTTTCTTGCTCCAAAATTGCCTTGAAGCAAGAGACATGTGTTCATGATAGGCATACTTTGTATCTTCGGGGTTGCCCTCCTCTTCTTCTTCTTCGGCCTCTTCTTCCGCACTAACCTTGGCCTTTAATGCAAGGTTGGGCTTCTTTGCTCTTTGAGAACGTAACATGGCATTGTCGACGGTCTTGTCCAAGATGCTCATGGCCACAAACTCATCCAACACTTCACTTGAGGACAAAGTGTGGAAGTCCGGCCTTTGACGAATGACGGAGGACATGGCCTTGTGGTGGGGCATCATTGCCTTGAGGAATTTGTGCTTGATCCAATTGTCATCCGTGTCCTTGCTCCCATGATCTCGGAGTGAGACCGCGAGTTTGGTTACTCTTCGATAAATCTCACGAGGTTCTTCATCTTCTTTCATTGCAAACTCATCGGCTTCATCTTGCACTACTTCATAGTTGGAGCGTTGAATGATTGTGCTTCCCCAATAGAGGGAGACAACACAAAGTCATGCATCTTTTGCCAAGGAAAAAGGCCAAAGATGAGGGAGATCTTCGGATGGAATTGCATCTTGGATGATGAAGAGAGCATTCTCATTGAATTGATTATCCGCGGCTTCTCTAGGGGTGAAGTTGCTTGGATCATGCGGATAGAAACCTTCTTCAATGATTCTCCAAAGATTAGTATTCACATGATTTAAATGATGCTTAAAGCGATAAACCCAAGAATCAAAGTCCTCATTTTTCACAATCTTAGGGGGAGGACCGGCATGATTCAAATGAGTAGAGGGAATCGGTCCACCATAGACAAGTGGAGGTTCCACATGGGCAAAGATGTCGGTGCCATTCTTACCACTAGAAGGAGCTTTTTCACTAGTAGCATCCCCCTTGTCGGAGTTAGCATCCTTCACCTTGTTAGTGGGATCACCCACTTTCAACGGTGCGGTGGATAGTTTAAGCCCTTCAATGAATTTAGTAAACATGCTTTCAACCTCGGTCGTCATGGAGGTTTTCAATGTCTCCAAGGCCACATTGAATTCCTCACGAGAGACCGAGGTTCCCCCATCTCCCGTAAACGAGACCGGATTTGCATCGGAGTGCTCCTCCACACCGTCTACTACGTCAACCATACTCTTCGAACGGCAAAGTCCTTAAAAAGAGACGAGGCTCTGATACCAATTGAAAGGATCGATATAGTGGACTAGAGGGGGGTGAATAGGCAACTAACAATTTTTAGCTTTTCTTTGCCAAATTAAACTTTGCATCAAAGTAGGTTGTCTAGATGTGCAACTAGGTGAGCAACCTATATGATGCAACAACAACAAGCACACAAGCAAGAAATGGAAATAATACAAATAAGCTTGATCAATTGAAGGTACGAGATAACCAAGAGTGGAGCCGATGAAGATGAGGATGTGTTACCGAAGTTGATTCCTTTTAAGGCGAAGTACGTCTCCGTTGGAGCGGTGTGGAGGCACAATGCTCCCCAAGAAGCCACTAGTGCCACCGTATCCTCCTCACGCCCTCACACAATGCGAGATGCCGTGATTCCACTATTGGTGCCCTTGGAGGCGGCGACCGGACCTTTACAAACAAGGTTGGGGCAATCTCCACAACTTAATCGGAGGCTCCCAACAACACCACGAAGCTTCACCACAATGGAATATGGCTCCGTGGTGACCTCAACCGTCTAGGGTGCTCAAACACCCAAGAGTAACAAGATCCGCTAGGGATTAGTGGGGGAATCAAATTTCTCTTGGTGGAAGTGTAGATCGGGGCCTTCTCAACCAATCCCGAGCAAATCAACAAGTTTGATTAGCTACGGAGAGAGATCGGGCGAAAATGGAGCTTGGAGCATTAATGGAGCTTTTGGGGGAAGAGGTAAGTCAACGTTGAAGAAGAAGACCCCCTTTTATAGAAGGGGAACAATCCAACCGTTACACCCTAAAACAGCCCCGCAGAGGGCGGTACTACCACATGGGGCAGCGGTACTACCGCTGGGACCAGCGGTACTACCGCTCCCCCTCGCGGTACTGCCGTCCAGTCTGGGAGGGCTGGTGTATGAGCAGGAAACAGACCCAGTGCGGTACTGCCGCGGTGGTAGGGCGGTACTACCGCTCTCGAGCGGTACTACCGCTTCTACTGCCGCTGCTTAGTGCCGCACAATCCGACATGAGAGGCGGCCCCCTCGAGTCGACGCGATAGGAGCAGCGGTACTGCGGCTGAGGACTGATACGTCTCCAACGTATCTATATTTTTTTATTGTTCCATGCTATATTATACTCCCTCCGTTCCTAAATATAGGGTGTATAGTTTTTGGCACGGAAATTAAAGAACGCACGTGGAGGGAAAATTTCACAAGTTTTGGGCGAGATTACACTTGACTAATTGACATGAGAAAATAGAGGAGCTTGTATGATATAAGTAAATGTAATCAAATCCCTAAAAAAATTATCCAAACGAGTGGTGCAACGCAATAAACCTTATATTTCGGATTTTTTTCTCAAAAATCTATACACCTTATATCAAGGAACGGAGGGAGTATTCTGTTTTGGACATTATTGAGCTTTATTATACACTTTTATATTATTTTTGGGACTAACCTATTAACCGGAGGCCCAACCCAGAATTGCAGTTTTTTGCCTATTTCAGAGTTTCGCAAAAAAAGAATATCAAATGGAGTCCAAACGGAATGAAACCTTCGGGAACGTGATTTTTGGAACAAACGTGATCTAGAGGACTTGGACCCTACGTCAAGAAAGCTACCAGGAAGGCACAAGGTAGGGGGCGTGCCTACCCCCCCCCCCTAGGCGCACCCTCCACCCTCGTGGGGCCCATGTTGCTCCACCAACGTACTTCTTCCTCCTATATATACCTACGTACCCCCAAACTACCAGACACGGAGCCAAAAACCTAATTCCACCGCCGCAAGCTTCTGTACCCGTGAGATCCCATCTTGGGCCTTTTCCGGAGCTCCGCTGGAGGGGGCATCGATCATGGAGGACTTCTACATCAATACCATAGCCTCTCCGATGATGTGTGAGTAGTTTACCTCAGACCTTCGGGTCCATAGTTATTAGCTAGATGGCTTCTTCTCTCTTTTTGGATCTCAATACAATGTTCTCCACGATTCTCGTGGAGATCTATTCGATGTAATATTCTTTTGCGGTGTGTTTGTTAAGACTGATGAATTGTGGGTTTATGATCAAGTTAATCTATGAACAATATTTGAATCTTCTCTGAATTCTTTTATGTATGATTGGTTATCTTTGCAAGTCTCTTCGAATTATCAGTTTGGTTTGGCCTACTAGATTGATCTTTCTTGCAATGGGAGAAGTGCTTAGCTTTGGGTTCAACATTATGGTGTCCTTTCCCAGTGACAGTAGGGGCAGCAAGGCACGTATTGTATTGTTGCCATCGAGGATAACAAGATGGGGTTTATATCATATTGCATGAGTTTATCCCTCTACATCATGTCATCTTACTTAAAGTGTTACTCTATTCCTTTGAACTTAATACTCTAGATGCATGCTGGATAGCGGTCGATGTGTGGAGTAATAGTGGTAGATGCAGGCGGGAGTCGGTATACTTGTCTCAGACGTGATGCCTATATACATGATCATACCTAGATATTCTCATAACTATGCTCAATTCTGTCAATTGCTCAACAGTAATTTGTTTACCCACCGTAATACTTATGCTCTCGAGAGAAGCCACTAGTGAAACCTATGGCCCCGGGTCTATTTTCCATCATATTAATCTCCCGTTAACAAGCTATTTCTGGTGCCGTTTTTATTTCGCTTTATTTACTTTTCATCTTTATCATAAAAATACCAAAAATATTATCTTATCATATCTATCAGATCTCACTTTCGTAAGTGACCGTGAAGGGATTGACAACCCCTTTATTGCGTTGGTTGCGAGGATTTTATTTGTGTGTGTAGGTGAGAGGGACTCGTGCGTGGCCTCCTACTAGATTGATACCTTGGTTCTCAAAAACTGAGGGAAATACTTACGCTACTTTGCTACATCACCCTTTCCTCTTCAAGGGAAAACCAACGCAATGCTCAAGAGGTAGCAAGAAGGATTTCCGGCACCGTTGCTGGGGAGTCTACGCAAAAGTCAACATACCAAGTACCCATCACAAACCCTTATCTCTTGCATTACATTATTTGCTATTTGCCTCTCGTTTTCCTCTCCCCCACTTCACCCTTGTTGTTTTATTCGCCCTCTCTTTTCCGTTCGCCTTCCTCCTTCTTTTTGCCCCTTGCACTTTCTGCCGTTATGTCTGAAATTGGGGAAATTATTGTCGATATGGACAATAATAATATCATGGAAAATTCTGATGTTCCTGCTGAAGAACCCCCTATCTTACATACAAAAAAATCTGAATTGGTAGTGGTAATATTATTGGAAAAGGAGTTATCCAAGATTTCTTTACTTGTGCCAGTGCTTTGCCTTATATGGGTAGTTCTATTCTTCATAGAACTAGTAGTCTTGCAGACGCTATCGCCATGCTTGTAGTTGAACTTGAAAGACAATTTATGCACATGCATCCTTGCATACAAAGGATTTTCTTAGAATTTTCTAATATTGAACATTCTTCTGTTAAGCGTACCGCTACTATCTTTTTGGCTCATGAGTTTAGATTTATAATAAAAGAGGCCAAAGAAATCTTTGCGCATTATAGGGTGGACGCTGGCAGTCCTCCCATAGAGGCTATTCTCTTTGATCAAGAAGAAATAATGTGTTTTCAATCTCTAGACTATGTTGCTTTCAATGAAAATCTTAGAAAGAGGGTTCCTACCAATGTTCTAGTTGATAGAATTTCTGAACTTAATAATGATTTGATTCGAAATAATGAGCTAGGATATTCCCTCAAGTATAGGCTCACAAAGTTCTGTCAAAAGAATGTTTATAATGATGAATTGGTTGTGCAATACGAAGGGTCGAAGGACGAACTTATACCTCCTAAAGTTGATCTTGGGGACTTTTGTCCCATTAAATTTAGCCCTTTTGATTAATTTTTCTTGCCTCAAATAAAACTTGCTGCTGAACATAGGGAATATGAAATGAGTTTTAGTGATCTATCCTATTATTATGGCGATACCTAGATCTATCATTACTATTATGCCTAGCTAGGGGCGTTAAACGATAGCGCTTGTTGGGAGGCAACCCAATTTTATTTTTACCCCTTGCTTTTTGCTCCTGTTTAGTAATAAATAATTTATCTAGCCTCTGTTTTGGTTGTGTTTAATTAGTGTTGTGCCAAGTAGAACCGTTGGGAAGACTTGGGGTAAGTCTTTTTGATCTTGCTGTAAAAAACAGAAACTTTAGCGCTCACAATAATTGCTGCCATTTTTATTTGAAAAGTGCTATTTAGTTAATTATTTTTTTAGATGGTTAATAGATAAACTACTCACATCCAGAAATTTATTTTAGAAATTTTGGGGTTCCAGAAGTTTGCGTTAGCTACAGATTACTACATACTGTTCTGTTTTGGACAGATTCTGTTTTTCGTGTGTTGTTTGCTTATTTTGATGAATCTATGGCTAGTAAAATAGTTTATAAACCATAGAGAAGTTGGAATACAGTAGGTTTAACACCAATATAAATAAATAATGAGTTCATTACAGTACCTTGATGTGGTGTTTTGTTTTCTTTCGCTAACGGAGCTCGCGAGATTTTCTATTTTGAGTTTTGTGTTGTGAAGTTTTCAAGTTTTGGGTTAAGTTTTGATGGATTATGGAACAAGGAGTGGCAAGAGCCTAAGCTTGGGTATGCCCATGGCACCCCAAGTTAAAATTAAAGGACACCCAAAAGACTAAGCTTGGGGATGCCCCGGAAGGCATCCCCTCTTTCGTCTTCGTCTATCGGTAACTTTACTTGGAGCTATATTTTTATTCACCACATGATATGTGTTTTGCTTGGAGCGTCTTGTATGATTTGAGTCTTTGATTTTTAGTTTACCAAAATCATACTTTCTGTACACACCTTTTGAGCGAGACTCGCATGATTTGAAAATTATTAGAATACTCTATGTGCTTCACTTATATCTTTTGAGCTATATAGTTTTTGCTCTAGTGCTTCACTTATATCTTTTAGAGCACGGTGGTGGATTTTTTTTATAGAAATAATTGTTCTATCATGCTTCACTTAGATTATTTTGAGAGTCCTACAAAACAGCGTGGTAATTTACTTTAATTATGATAGGCATTCAAGATTAGTAAAAAAATTCTTATGAGTGTGTTGAATACTATGAGAAGTTTGATACTTGATAATTGTTTTGAGATATGGAGATGGTGATATTAGAGTCGTGCTAGTTGAGTAGTTGTGAATTTGAGGAATACTTGTGTTGAAGTTTGTGATTCCCGTAGCATGCACGTATGGTGAACCGTTATGTGACGAAATCGGAGCATGATTTATTTATTGATTGTCTTCCTTATGAGTGGCGGTCGGGGACGAGCGATGGTCTTTTCCTACCAATCTATCCCCCTAGGAGCATGCATGTAATACTTTGTTTCGATAACTAATAGATTTTTGCAATAAGTATGTGAGTTCTTTATGACTAATGTTGAGTCCATGGATTATACGCACTCTCACCCTTCCACCATTGCTAGCCTCTCTAATACCGCGCACTTTTCGCCGGTATCATATACCCATCATATACCTTCCTCAAAATAGCCACCATACCTACCTATCATGGCATTTCCATAGCCATTCCAAGATATATTGCCATGCAACTTACCACCGTTCCATTTACTATGACACGCTCCATCATTGTCATATTGCTTTGCATGATCATGTAGTTGACATTGTATTTTTGGCAAAGCCACCGTTCATAATTCTTTTATACATGTCACTCTTGATTCATTACATATCCTGGTATACCGCCGGAGGCATTCACATAGAGTCATATTTTGTTCTAAGTATTGAGTTGTAATTGTTGAGTTGTAAGTAAATAAAAGTGTGATGATCATCATTTTTAGAGCATTGTCCCAAGTGAGGAAAGGATGATGGAGACTATGATTCCCCCACAAGTCAGGATGAGACTCCGGACTAAAAGAAAAAAAACAGAGGCCAAAAAAAGAGAAAAGGCCTAAATAAAAAAATGAGAGAAAAAGAGAGAAGGGACAATGCTACTATCCTTTTACCACACTTGTGCTTCAAAGTAGCACCATGATCTCCATGATAGAGAGTCTCCTATGATATCACTTTCATATACTAGTGGGAATTTTTCATTATAGAACTTGGTTTGTATATTCCAATGATGGGCTTCCTCAAAATGCCCCAGGTCTTCGTGAGCAAGCGAGTTGGATGCACACCCACTTAGTTCCTTTTCTTGAGCTTTCATACACTTATAGCTCTAGTGCATCCGTTGCATGGCAATCCCTACTCACTCATATTGATATCTATTAATGGGCATCTCCATAGCCCGTTGATACGCCTAGTCGATGTGAGACTGTCTTCTCCTTTTTGTCTTCTCCACAACCATCATTCTATTCCACATATAGTCCTATGTCCATGGCTCATGCTCATGTATTGCGTGAAGATTGAAAAAGTTTGAGAATGCCAAAAGTATGAAACAATTGCTTGGCTTGTCATTGGTGTTGTGCATGATTTAAATACTTTGTGTGGTGAAGATAGAGCATAGCCAGACTATATGATTTTGTAGGGATAACTTTATTTGGCCATGTTATTTTGAGAAGACATAATTGCTTAATTAGTATGCTTGAAGTATTATTATTTTTATGTAAATATTAAACTTTCGTCTTGAATCTTTCAAATCTGAAATTCATACCACAATTAAGATAATTACATTGAAATTATGCCAAGTAGCATTCCACATCAAAAATTCTGTTTTTATCATTTACCTACTCGAGGACGAGCAGGAATTAAGTTTGGAGATGCTTGATACGCCTCCAACGTATCTATAATTTTTTATTGTTCCATGCTATATTATATTCTGTTTTGGACATTATTGGGCTTTATTATACACTTTTATATTATTTTTGGGACTAATCTATTAACCGGAGGCCCAACCCAGAATTGCAGTTTTTTGCCTATTTCAGAGTTTCGCAGAAAGAGAATATCAAATGGAGTCCAAACGGAATGAAACCTTCAGGAACGTGATTTTTGGAACAAACGTGATCCAGAGGACTTGGACCCTACGTCAAGAAAGCTACCGGGAAGGCACGAGGTAGGGGGCGCCCCTACCCCCCCCCCCCTCGGCGCGCCCTCCACCCTCATGGGGCCCACGTTGCTCCGCCAATGTACTTCTTCCTCCTATATATACCTACGTACCCCCAAACTACCAGACACGGAGCCAAAAACCTAATTCCACCGCTGCAACCTTCTGTACCCGTGAGATCCCATCTTGAGGCCTTTTCCGGAGCTCCGCCGGAGGGGGCATTGATCACGGACGGCTTCTACATCAACACCATAGCCTCTCCGATGATGTGTGAGTAGTTTACCTCAGACCTTCGGGTCCATAGTTATTAGCTAGGTTGCTTCATCTCTCTTTTTGGATCTCAATAAAAAGTTCTCCACGATTCTCGTGGAGATCTATTCGATGTAATCTTCTTTTGTGTTGTGTTTGTTGAGATCGATGAATTGTGGGTCTATGATGAAGTTTATCTATGAACAATATTTGAATCTTCTCTGAATTCTTTTATGTATGATTGGTTATCTTTGCAAGTCTCTTCGAATTATCAGTTTGGTTTGGCCTACTAGATTGATATTTCTTGCAATGGGAGAAGTGCTTAGCTTTGGGTTCAATCTTGCGGTGTGCTTTCCCAGTGACAGTAGGGGCAGCAAGGCACGTATTGTATTGCTGCCATCGAGGATAACAAGATGGGGTTTATATCATATTGCATGAGTTTATCCCTCTACATCATGTCATCTTACTTAAAGCGTTACTCTGTTCCTTTGAACTTAATACTCTAGATGCATGCTGGATAGCGGTCGATGTGTGGAGTAATAGTAGTAGATGCAGGCAGGAGTCGGTCTACTTGTCTCGGACGTGATGCCTATATACATGATCATACCTAGATATTCTCATAACTATGCTCAATTCTGTCAATTGCTCAACAATAATTTGTTTACCCATCGTAATAGTTATGCTCTTGAGAGAAGCCACTAGTGAAACCTATGGCCCCGGGTCTATTTTCCATCATATTAATCTCCCGTTAACAAGCTATTTCTGGTGTTGTTTTTATTTCGCTTTATTTACTTTTCATCTTTATCATAAAAATACCAAAAATATTATCTTATCATATCTATCATATCTCACTTTCATAAGTGACCGTGAAGGGATTGGCAACCCCTTTATTGCGTTGGTTGCGAGGATTTTATTTGTTTGTGTAGGTGCAAGGGACTCGTGCGTGGCCTCCTACTGGATTGATACCTTGGTTCTCAAAAAATGAGGGAAATACTTACGCTACTTTGCTGCATCACCCTTTCCTCTTCAAGGGAAAACCAACGTAGTGCTCAAGAGGTAGCAAGGACCCACGAGCGGTACTACCGCTGGGCACCGCGATACTACCGCTCGGACCAAAACAAGCTCATAAAGCAGGGAAAGATACCTCCATCGACACGGGAAGGCTCAGAGGGTGCGAAAAGGAAGTGTGTGTGTTGATTCCAAAGTGGACCCCCTCTTGATAGTACGGTTACTCCTACAAGACAAGTCCACCAAACCAGAAACAAAAGAGCTACACTGTCTTGAATAAAAACTCCGAGGGGAAAGAATCGTCTCGTGCTAAAGGATGAATCTCTGAAATGCTCAAAGCACATGATTAGTCCGCAAAAGCATTGTCATCAATCACCAAAACACCTTAGGGATAAATATGCCCTTACATAAGGTGTTCCTCCGGTATTCGAGAGTTGCATAATCTCATAGTCAGAGGAACATGTATAAGTCATGAAGAAAGCAATAGCAATAAAACTAAATGATCATTATGCTAAGCTAACGGATGGGGCTTGTCCATCACATCATTCCCTAATGATGTGATCCGGTTCATCAAATGACAACACATGTCTATGGTCAGGAAACTTAACCATCTTTGATTAACGAGCTAGTCAAGTAGAGGCATAATAGGGACACTTTGTTTTGTCTATGTATCCACACATGTATCAAGTTTCCGGTTAATACAATTCTAGCATGCATAATAAACATTTATCATGATATAAGGAAATATAAATAACAACTTTATTCTTGCCTCTAGGGCATATTTCCTTCAATCTCCCACTTGCACTAGAGTCAATAATCTAGTTCACATCGTCATGTGATTTAACACCAATAGTTCACATCGCCATGTGACTAATACCCAAAGGGTTTTACTAAATTCAATAATCTAGTTCACATCGTTGTGTGATTAACACCCAAAGAGTACTAAGGTGTGATCATGTTTTGCTTATGAGAGAAGTTTAGTCAATGGGTCTGTCACATTCGGAACCATATGTATTTTGCAAATTTTCTATGTCTACAATGCTCTGCATGGAGCTACTCTAGCTAATTGCTCGCACTTTCAATATGTATCCAGATTGAGACTCCGAGTCATCCGGATCGGTGTAAAAGCTTGCATCGACGTTACTCTTTACGACGAACTCTTTATTACCTCCATAACCGACAAATATTTCCTTAGTCCTCTTCGGTAACTAAGGATAACTTTGACCGCTGTCTAGTGATCCACTCCTGGATCACTATCGTACCCCCTTGCCAAACTCATGGCAAGGTACATAATAGGTTTGGTACATAGCATAACATACTTTATAAAACCTATGGCTGAGGCATAGGGAATGACTTTCATTCTCTTTCTATTTTCTGCCATGGTCGTGTTTTGAGTCTTACTCAACTTTACACCTTACAATACAGGCAAGAACTCCTTCTTTGACTGTTCCATTTTGAACTACTTCAAAATCTTGTGAAGGTATGTACTCATTGAAAAATCTTATAAAGCGTCTTGATCTATCTCTATAGATCTTGATGCCCAATATGTAAGCAGCTTCACCGATGCATTTCTTTGAAAAACCCCTTTCAAACACTCCTTTATGCTTTCCAAAAAATTCTACATCATTTCTGATCAACAATATGTCATTCACATATACTTATCAGAAAGGCTGTAGTGCTCCCATGCATTTTCTTGTAAATACAAGCTTCACCACAAGTTTGTATAAAACTATATGCTTTGATCAATTCATCAAAGCATATATTCCAACTCCGAGATGCTTGCACCAGTCCATAGATGGATCCCTGGAGCTTGCACATTTTGTTAGCACCTTTAGGATTGTCAAAACTTTCTGGTTGTATCATATACAACTCTTCTTTAATAAATCCATTAAGGAATGCAGTTTTGACATCCATTTGCCAGATTTCATAAAATGTGGCAATTGCTAACATGATTCGGACAAACTTTAAGCATCAACACGAGTGAGAAAATCTCATCGTGGTCAACACCTTGAACTTGTCAAAAAACCTTTTTCAACAAGTCGAGCTTTGTAGATACTAACACTACTATCAGCGTCCATCTTCCTCTTGAAGATGCATTTATTCTCAATGACTTGCCGATCATTGGGCAAGTCCACCAAAGTCCATACTTTGTTCTTATATATGGATCATATCTCAGATTTCATGGCCTTAAGCCATTTATCGGAATCTGGGCTCATCATCGCTTCCTCATAGTTCGTAGGTTCATCATGGTCTAGTAACATGACTTTCAGGACAGGGTTACCGTACCACTCTAGTGCGGAACGTACTCTGGTTGACCTACAAGGTTCGGTAGTAACTTGATCTAAAGTTTCATGATCATCATCATTAACTTCTTCACTCATTGGTGTAGGCATCACTGGAACTGATTTCTGCGATGAACTACTTTCTAATTCGGGAGAAGGTACAATTACCTCATCAAGTTCTACTTTCCTCCCACTCACTTCTTTCGAGAGAAACTCCTTCTCTATAATGGATCCATTCTTAGCAACGAATATCTTGCCTTTGGATCTGTGATAGAAGGTGTACCAAACAGTTTTCCTTTGGGTATCCTATGAAGACACATTACTCCAATTTGGGTTCGAGCTTATCAGGTTGAAGCTTTTTCACATAAGCATTGCAGTCCCAAACTTTAAGAAACGACAGCTTAGGTTTCTTGCCAAACCACAATTCATATGTTGTCGTCTCAACGGATTTAGATGGTGCCCTATTTAACGTGAATGCAGCTGTCTCTAATGCATTCCCTAATAAAGTATGGTTACGGCATTCGGACACACCCTTATGATGTGGTGTTTCAGGTGGCGTGAGTTGCGAAACTATTCCACATTGTTTCAAATGAAGACTAGACTCGTAACTCAAATATTCGCCTCCGCAATCAGATCGCAGAAACTTTATTTTCTTGTTACAATGATTTTCCACTTCACTCTGAAATTCTTTGAAGTTTTCAAATGTTTCAGACTCATGTTTCATTAAGTAGATATACCCATATATGCTCAAATCATCTGTGAAGGTCAGAAAATAGTGATACCCGCCGCGAGCCATAACACTCATCGGACCACATACATCAGTATGTATTATTTCCAATAAGTCAGTGGCTCGCTCCATTGTTCCGGAGAACGGAGTCTTAGTCATCTTGCCCATGAGGCATGGTTTGCAAGTATCAAATGATTCATAATCAAGTGATTCCAAAAGTCTATCTGAATGGAGTTTCTTTATGTGCTTTACACCAATATGACCTAAACGACAGTGCCACAAACATGTTGCACTATCATTATTAACTTTGTATCTTTTGGCATCAATATTATGAATATGTGTATCACTGCGATCGAGATTTAGTAAACCATTTACATTGTATGTAAGACCATAGAAGGTTTTATTCATGTAAACAGAACAACAATTATTCTCTGATTTAAATGAATAACCGTAACGCAATAAACATGATCCAATCATATTCATGCTCACCGCAAACACCAAATAACATTTATTTAGGTCCAATACTAATCCCGAAGGTGGAGAGAGTATGCGATGGTGATCTTATCAACCTTGGAATCACTTCCAACACACATCGTCACCTCGCCCTCAACTAGTCTCTGTTCATTTTGTAACTCCTGTTTTGAGTTACTAATCTTAGCAACTGAACCGGTATCAAATACCTAGGGGCTACTATGAACACTAGTAAAGTACACATCAATAACATGTATATCATATATATACCTTTGTTCACTTTGCCATCCTTCTTATCCGCCAAGTATTTGGGGCAGTTCATGCTTCCAGTGATCATTTCCTTTGCAATAGAAGCACCCAGTTTCAGGCTTGGGTCTAGCTTTGGGCTTCTTCATGGGAGTGGCAACTTGCCTGTCATTCTTCTTGAAGTTCCCTTTCTTTTCCTTTGCCCTTTTACTTGAAACTAGTGGTCTTGTCAACCATAAACACTTGATGATCTTTCTTGACTTCTACCTTCGCCGATGTCAGCATCGCGAAGAGCTCGGGAATCGTTTTTGCTATCCCTTGCATATTTGTAACGCCTGAATAATTAAGCTACAGTAATCCATTTCTAATGATGCCAGATCATCCCTTTTTGCTAAACTTAATTTCTCCTGGTTAAACCCTAATTCAAATTCAAATTTAAATTTGCAAGTGAGAAAACATTTCTTCAATGGGTCAAACAAATTTTTTTACAATGTTATAAATAATCCCCTAGTATTTGTCGAAGAGGATCCAACATTAAATGAATTTTTAAATTGCCCCTAGAAATATTTTAATGGATCGGCGGGTTTATTTAAACACGTTGAAAATTCTATTACAAATTTGAATCGCTCCATTTGACCCCAAGCTTTTTGTGCCACCCCCATCATAATGCAATTAAATTATGTGCTAAGTTTAATATTTAGCAAAATTTCATTGGGTAGCTCAAATTATTGCAAAACAGTAAAAGAAACAAAAATTAAACGAAATAGAAAAATTGTGGGGAAACCTATCTACTGTTGGGCTGGACCTCAAGTGCACAGGGAGGCCCAACCCAACCGTGGGTCACCTCCCACCTCCGCTATAGTAGAGGCCGTAGGCGTGGCAACCATCCGCCATGGCCACCGGCCAGAGTATATAGCAAAAAACTACCACATTATGGGCTATCGTTCCAAAAAACTACTGCTTTTTTAATTTTTCAAAAAACTACCACAAAAGTGGTGGGCTGTTCCAAAAAACCCAAGTGACCGAGCTGTTAAGTTTTAACCGGGATTATGACATGTCTGGCCCACCCGTCAGGTCTAACGTGGCATAAAAGTCCACACCGTTAGTTTTGACCGTTAGATTGACTGTTATGATAGGTGGAGCCCACATGCCTGTCTCTGTAAAAAAAGTAAAAAAGCAATCTGGTCCTTGTAAGTTTTGAATAAAGGCAATCTGGTCCATGCAAAAACATTTTTAAGCAATCAAGTCCCTGTAGCTTTTATGGAAAAAGCAATCGGGTCCCTGCGGCGGTGGTGCTCGCCGGTTAGTAGGTGGCCGGTGACGTCCTGGTGCTGGCTCTACTCCCCGCCACCTGATACATGATGAGGAGCGCACCCGACGACGTCCTGCTACTGCTGGCTCCACTCCCGGCTTGTCATCGACCTCCCGTGCGAGGAGTCGAGCGGAGGAGCCGGTCTTCTTCTCCGACGACGGCCGCCATGCTCTTTCGTGACTCGGTCCGGCGTGGAGCCCCAACGCTAGGCTTTGACCTCGCACCGGCAACGGCCCCACGACTCTGGCCTTGCCCCGTGCGAGATCAGCCAAAGGAGAGTGGCGGCGCCGTCATCCATGTCCATAGGGAGGCGGCTCGAGGCGCTCGTCCATGGAGCAGGGAGAGAAGGAGAGAGGAGGGCTGGAGGTGTGGGTGCCCCCCGGGATGCCGTGGCAGATCCCGCCGGACTCGGGCGCGAGGGAGGCTCCGGCCATGGCGTGCGACTTGCGGGAGGGAGAGAGAGTTCCTGCGGGAGATAGAGATCAGGGGAGGGAAGAAAGATCAAGGGAGGGGGGAGAGAGGAGCTTACATGTGGGCCCCCCATGTAAGGTAACGGTCAAAGAAACTATTTGACCGGCGGCGTTAGATCTATTGCCAGGTGGCCATGACAGATGTGCCCTAGCTGTCATAAATATACTTAAATTTCAATCAACTGATCATTAGTGTTTTTTGGAACAGCCCATCACTTTTGTGGTAGTTTTTTGAAAAAATAAAAAAAGCAGTAGTTTTTTGGAACGATAGCCTGTAATGTGGTAGTTTTTTGCTATATACTCCCACCGGCCATCCTGCAGCCTTCCCCCGTCCCAGACTTCTACCAGGCACCCCGGGGTGCCCATCTCTCCCTCCTCAAAACCCTAGCCCCCAAATTCCCCTATTCCCTTCTCCCTCTCAGATTTCTCGTTCTGGAGGGGATCGAGGACGCCGTCACCACGGCCGTCCTGTTCTCGCAGCCACCGTGCTCCCCGTCGGCTAGCTCTGTGCCTGGGCGCCCCGCCTCCTTCCTCTACATCGACTACGCCCTCATGGTCAAGCAAGGGAGCCACAACAACTCCGGATCGAGTCATCTTCCTCCGCCACGGCCGCCGCACCTCTCCGCTGGAACCGCTTGTCTCAGACCAGCCCCGGCCTCCTCGAGCTCGGCATTGTGCTCTCTGTGAGCTTCTCCTCCGGTTCCTCCTATTTCCCCCTCGAACCACCGCCGTAGGCCGCCGTCTCTGTCGTGTACGACGCCGTCGGAGCTCACGCTCAGTGTGCCGCTGTCCGGGCTCGCGCGTCTCTAGCCACGTCTAGCCTCGCCCGCTCACGCCCGCCGCTCCATGGCCGCCCCGGCCGCGCCGCTGCAGCCGCCCGCATGCATGCCCGCTGCTTGCTGCTAGTGCTGCCGCTGCTGCTTGTGTGGCTGCTGCTGCTCGCCAGCGCTTGTCTGCTGTGCTGCTACTTGCCGCAGCTGCTCTGCTTCCTTCGTTGTTGCTTGTCGTCTGCTCCTAGATGCTGATGTTTGCCGCTGGTGCTTCCTCCTACTGCCTATTGGTGTTGCTGCTCTGTAGTGCTCATGCCGCTGCTACTGCTGGTGGCCGTGGCCATGGCCATAGCCACGACCATGGCCGTGTGTGTGTTCGTATGTGTGCACGGCTGCGCCACGGCCGGCCCTTATCTAGTTAGGCTAGGCTTAGTTAGTAATACTAGTTTAGTGCTAATTTAGTCTAGTAGTAGATGACATGTAGGACCCCTTTAAATAAGTTAGGTTTATTTATTTGTTTAGGTAAAAAGTCTATGACATGTGGGTCACACCTGCCCTTTTTCCTAGTCATTTTGACTTGGTCAATTCGGATTAAACTAGATATAATAAAATCCTGATTGTTAAAACTTTGAAAAATCATAGAAAATTATTCTTAGCTCGGATGGAAAAACTTTATACAATCCGGATACGCAGCTCGTTCGTCCGCCGCGCATCCCTAGCATAGCGAACACGCAACTTTCCCCCTCCGGTTCATCTGTCCGGAAATGCGAAACACCGGGGATATTTTCCCGGATGTTTTCCCCCTTCATCGGTATCACCTCATACCGCGTTAGGGCACACCTAGCAACGTTACTTGTCATGTCGTGCATCGTTATGCATCTGTTTGCATTGTATTCATTGTTTCTTCCTCCTCTTCTCTCCGGTAGACTACGGGACTGACGTCGCTGCCGGTACCCCTGTTGTCGACTACGGTGTTGACGACCCCTCCTTGCCAGAGCAACCAGGCAAGCCCCCCCTTGATCACCAGATATCGCCTACTCTACTCTATACTGCTTACATTAGAGTAGTGTAGCATGTTACTGTTTTTCGTTAATCCTATCCTGATGCATAGCCTGTCCTTGCTACTACTGTTGTTACCTTTACCTGCAATCCTAATGCTTAGTATAGGATCCTAGTTTATCATCAGTGGCCCTACATTCTTGTCCGTCTGCCATGCTATACTATCGGGCCGTGATCACTCGGGAGGTGATCACGGGTATATACTTATACATAATATATGATACTTGTGGTGACAAAAGATGGGTCGGCTCGAGGAGTACCCGCGGTTGATTCACGAATTGGGGGCTGGAAGGACATACTTTCCCGACAGCCTCTGTGTGGATCTTTGTGGCGAAGCGACAGGGCAGGTTGAGACCACCTAGGAGAGAGGTGGGCCTGGCCCTGGTCGGCGTTCGCGGTTATTTCAAGATAACACGTTTAACGAGATCTTGTTATTTGATCTGAGTCTGGCCACTGGCCTATACACACTAACCATCTACGCAGGGACAGTTATGGGCACTCGACGTTGTGGTATCAGCCGAAGCCTTCAGGACGTCAGCGACTGAGCGGCGCGCGCCGGATTGGACTGGAACGCCTGCTAGGCTAGGTCTGCTTCCGGCCGCCCTCGCAACGTGCAGGTGTGCAATGGGAGATGGGCCCAGACCCCTGCGCCATAGGATTTAGACCAGCGTGCTGACCTCTCTGTTGTGCCTAGGTAGGGCTACGCCGTGTTGATCTTCCGAGGCCGGGCATGACCCAGAAAAGTGTGTCCGGACAAAGGGGATCGAGCGTGTTGGGAAATGTGGTGCACCCCTGCAGGGAAGTTAATCTATTCGAATAGTCGTGATCTTCGGTAACAGGACGACTTGGAGTTGTACTTTGACCTTATGACAACTAGAATCGGATTAGGATTATGCTAAACAATGCTACTTGGTGAACTTACCTTCTGCTCTCTTCTACATGCTGCAAGATGGAGGTGGACAGAAGCGTAGTCTTCGATAGGACTAGCTATCCCCCTCTTATTCCGGCATTCTTCAGTTCAGTCCACATATGATACCCTCATTCCATTTGATACCAATGCATACATATGTAGTGTAGCTCCTTGCTTGCGAGTACTTTGGATGAGTACTCACGGTTGCTTTGCTCCCTCTTTTTCCCCTTTCTATACCCGATTGCTGCGACCAGACGTTGGAGCCCAGGAGCCAGACGCCACTGTCGATGACGACTACTACTACTCGGGAGGTGCCTACTACTACGTGCAGCCCGCTGACGACGACCAGGAGTAGTTTAGGAGGATCCCAGGCAGGAGGCATGCGCCTCTTTCGATCTGTATCCCAGTTTGTGCTAGCCTTCTTAAGGCAAACTTGTTTAACTTATGACTGTACTCAGATATTGTTGCTTCTGCTGACTCGTCTATGATCGAGCTCTTGTATTCGAGCCCTCGAGGCCCCTGGCTTGTAATATGATGCGTGTATGACTTATTTTAATTGTAGAGTTGTGTTGTGATATCTTCCCATGAGTCCCTAATCTTGACCGTACACGTTTGCGTGTATGATTAGTGTACAATTGAATCGGGGGCGTCATAAGTTGGTATCAGAGCCGACTGCCTGTAGGAATCCCCCTTCCACACTCCTTGGCCGAAGTCGAGTCTAGACATTACAAAACTTTTTACTAACATGATTGTGTGTCTTACGGGCCCACGTCGCCATTTGGGTGGTATTAGGATCTTTTACTCCTCGTCTATACTCTGGGACTCTGATCTCTCTTTTATTCGGGTTAAATGATTTTACTAAATCTGACTCTAGGTTCTCATAATTACTTCCTCCCGGAGAGCCCCTCACTCCAGATGATTGCATGGTGCGCCGAAGGATTCCGAAGATACTCTCCGATGTTATCCCGAAAACTTTTGCTCATTGCATTTGCAATTCCCTTCCACCATCACCCCCTATAGATAACTGCATGCACTTGCCATTCTTACACTAGTCCCCAGTTGCTCTTGTTATTAAAAGATACCCTGAAATACTCGTCGTTGTTCCGAGAATCTTTGTGCCTGCTGCCTTGCAATTCCTTGTCACATGAATACACCTACAACTAAATCCTCACCCATACCGAGGATTTGTTTCTCCCCAGTTGTTCTTGTGTTCCGCAAAAGACTTCAAAATACTATTTGATCTTTCGAAAATCTTCAATAGCCTATTGTTCTTGGAATTCTTGCATACTTGCATTCTGGTTAATTCCATTTGTCTAGCTATTTACTTTAAAAACCTTTGTGATTGTCATTCTGATCCTCTTAATTCAACATGTGTGTGAATGCACACAATCATCAGTTGTTCCCTGGAATTTATCCTTCCGATTCAGACGTCATTCCGGACATGAGCTGGATCTTGACCAATCAAATTGCCATCGATTGTACCCCTAAGGCTATTCAGCTTATCCATCCCTAATCAGAGCATTGATTCTGATCCCTTGTCTTGGAATTCATAATTCATTTGCATTTGAGCCTTGAGTTAGTCAGTTGTTTCTATAATTTGATGCACTTGCTTTCCTTCTTCCTTGATAAAGTACCAATACTCACATCAGCTCTGTTGTAGACCACCAGACATCTTGTTGGATTATTATTCGACAGTGTCCTTCATATTCAAATAAACTAGTGAGCTTTTCCACGGATATATAAAGCCTTTGGCAAATTGTATCCTCTGCCTTCTCAACCATGCTCTGTTTTTGAGCTGGTGGTATTACTATTGAAGCTTGTGGTATATGTTTCCACGATACCCTGACGGGTTGAACCTATGCCTTTCGCAAACCGTATGAACCCGAAAGTTTTCGCGAGTCATACTCTTCTGTTGTTTCGCCAGATAAAATTTCTACACTACAGCTTCATCAAAAGCGAGAAGTAAAATGAAAGGTTATGCATTGAAGAAGTGGGAGTCAACCTTGAGCCTTTGCGTTCATGCCCATGGACCCGATGTGGAACTTATCATCGAAGCTTCTTGTAAATGATAATAATCCCCTTGTTATAAGTTCGTCATGTATCTATGTTTGGTCCTTTGCAATCATGGTTTCGACCATATTTTCTCCTTAATACCATTTCTCGGACAAGTTGAAGCACTTGTCTTCTACAGATCATTGCACCTGTCCAACCTTTACTTTGATCTACCGTCGAGTATTACACTATGATATCTCGAGATTATCATGGAACTACATAACCTCTTATGAGTTCTTCATCAGGTGCTACCTTCTCACTGATTCCAATTTTTCATGGGCTCTGAGTTACTAAACACTCAAAGACACCGATAACTGACTCAAGTCTGCACCACGATTAAACAACTCTTGATAACCTTGATTACTTACGAGTTTGAACTCGATCACGTCATTCCTAGCCTGCTTGTCTATATCCTTGTCGTGCCGATTTTAACTGTGCTACCTGGTGCTTCTTCCCGGAGCACAATTTTTGATGATGAGCTAAGATTACGTCGATTTTCCTCATCATATCATTTCGCCTTGGACAACAATCTTGATTTCGATTTTGTGTCGTATATGTGGTTCCAATAATCTTTTGCTGCATCAGTCATGTTGCTTGATGTAGTCATTGTTTGATTTCTTCTTCGTGGAGCCTCTCGACAAAATTTGTCATGATCATTATCAACATCTTGACTCCTTCCAGGATATCAATCGAATTCATGATGAGAAATGCCATCCTTGCCCTCGATGATTTGTCTTATCATCGGCCACTTTATTGCCTTACCTCCAACACAAACATGATCGTGTTTTGTGTTATACCTTGAGTTCCTTGCTATCCAGTGTTTGTTGTTCTTTACCTTGGAATATTACCATCTATTATGTCAAGTATGTTGTGAGAATTTCACCACCTCTTATGAATTATTGATGCAAGTGATGCTTCTCACCATCACCATTCTTTTCATGGCCCCCGTGTTCCAACCGGAATACCGACAATGGATTGTGATGTGAAAAATTCAAAACTTCTAGCAACCCTATTGCTTGTAAGTTAATGAACGATAGATACATTCTTTGTGTATTGGATATCGAATCACCATTCTAACATTGATCATGCTACCTAAGCCCATATTTCGGGTGCACCTTTTAACCAATGTTTAACTGTGTATGTTTTCCTCGAGCATACCTCATTATATCATTGATTTGACAAATGTTATCTCCTTGTTCACCTAATTGCGGAAATCCATCTTTTGGAAATCTCAGTGAACTGTCGCTGAATTCATCAGCTACCTCCTCACCCTCTCCTTCGTTTAATGATGAACTCTTGTTTCGGAACTCGCTTCCATAGTTCATTTCCCGAGAATCTTGCAACTCCATCTCGTCAAATTGTGTTGCACCCCTTCTCAGGCATCATGAGTCTAAGGTATCCTGACACCAATCAGAACTGAATCTCGGTCAGATATGATGGTTGGGACATTTTTCAAAAGTCGTAACATTGGACTTTGTATAGCCCAGTAAGGTGATGGCATGCCTAGCGCACCGGGCCGGAGGGCCCATTGTTATAGTTTTCCTTTTCAGCAAGGTTATCCATTCTTTCATGAGGAAATTGTAAGACTTATTCTATAAGTTGTTCCTGATGGATCCTTTGAGTATCCAAAATCCGACCTTTGCTTGAAAACCATGTCAATGCTAACTCGAAGCATGTCTGTGGTACTCTAATTTCCAATAAAAACATTGGAAGTGCAATGCTAAGTTTTCTTTATCCAAACACCGTTGTATGGGTAATGTCATGAAGTTTCTCTCCCCTTTCCTATAGGGTTTCCTACGTTATATCATTTCTTGGATATCATGCTCTGCTTTCCCTTGGGAAGAATATACCCCTGTAATATGTGTTTAAACACATTTTTCTTAAATTGTTCTGTTTAATCTGATAACCATATTTTCCTTTCTGTCATTTGGTTTAACCTTTCTTGTGATCTATATGATCCAAGCAGTAATAATTCACTGCTTATGTAAACACCTCGGTGTACAACTCTGTCAGTGAGACCCTGTTTCTATTGTTGATGACTTTCCGGTAACCGCCGATGGACGAGAACTTTGCCTACTGGTCTGCCTCGTTCAACGAGCAGGAAAATGGTTCTCTTCGTCCCTCGCCCTTGGTACCGATATTGTTGCCGGCATAAATGACAGGCTATCCTCTAACATGCCTTGCTTACATAATCGTGCAAGACATTACCGCCCTTTCTACTTTTAACCCACATGGTGGGCCCATAACCCACAGTTCCACAGGATCAATACCCGACTCTCCTGTATACCCCTATCTTCGAAGTTATTCCTCACGATTGGCTTCGTATGAAGATCACTAGCCACCTTCCTAGAGGTGATCTAATCTGGTATCGGACGCAATACTTATTCTTGTTGCTCTAGACCCCTTTCACACTTGGTTTCAGGCATCGAACGATTGCCTACCCACTCGAAACTTCTCATGGTACGTACTTACCTTGCTCTCGATATTGTCTTAAGTTTGCATTCGAGAGTTACTTTCCGCCACCTTCCCCGATGTTATCTACCAAACAGACAACCTTGTAGAGGTCCATTCTCCCGAAATACCCCCTTATTCTTTCGTAAGTATGATGGAGTTCCCGAAGAAAGGGCGACAACTTCATCATGATATATTGATGCATGGGAATGAAGACATCAACGCTATGGATCGACCTCTTCGAGAAGAGCAACCAAGACCAATAAGATTCGTTAGAATTTCGTAACCAGATCTTTCCCCCTTATCCCACCTCTAAAATTTCGGGACGAGATTTCTTGTAGTGGAGGAGAATTGTAACGCCTGGATAATTAAGCTACAGTAATCCATTTCTAATGATGCCAGATCATCCCTTTTTGCTAAACTTAATCTCTCCTGGTTAAAACCTATGTCAAATTCAAATTTAAATTTGCAAGTGAGAAAACATTTCTTCAATGGGTCAAACAAATTTTTTTACAATGTTATAAATAATCCCCTAGTATTTGTCGAAGAGGATCCAACATTAAATGAATTTTTAAATTGCCCCTAGAAATATTTTAATGGATCGGCGGGTTTATTTAAACACGTTGAAAATTCTATTACAAATTTGAATCGCTCCATTTGACCCCAAGCTTTTTGTGCCACCCCCATCATAATGCAATTAAATTATGTGCTAAGTTTAATATTTAGCAAAATTTCATTGGGTAGCTCAAATTATTGCAAAACAGTAAAAGAAACAGAAATTAAACGAAATAGAAAAATTGTGGGGAAACCTATCTACTGTTGGGCTGGACCTCAAGTGCACAGGGAGGCCAAACCCAACCGTGGGTCACCTCCCACCTCCGCTACAGTAAAGGCCGTAGGCGTGGCGACCATCCGCCATGGCCACCGGCCATCCTGCGGCCTTCCCCCGTCCCAGACTTCTACCAGGCACCCCGGGGCGCCCATCTCTCCCTCCTCAAAACCCTAGCCCCCAAATTCCCCTATTCCCTTCTCCATCTCAGATTCGCTCTGGCCCCTCTTCTCGTTCTGGAGGGGATCGAGGACGCCGTCACCACGGCCGTCCCGTTCTCGCAGCCACTGTGCTCCCTGCCGGCTAGCTCTGTGCCTGGGCGCCCCGCCTCCTTCCTCTACATCGACTACGCCCTCATGGTCAAGCAAGGGAGCCACAACAACTCCGGATCGAGTCATCTTCCTCCACCATGGCCGCCGCACCTCTCCGCTGGAACCGCTTGTCTCAGACCAGCCCCGGCCTCCTCGAGCTCGGCACTGTGCTCTCTGTGAGCTTCTCCTCCGGTTCCTCCTATTTCCCCCTCGAACCACCGTCGTAGGCCGCCGTCTCTGTCGTGTACGACGCCGTCGGAGCTCGCGCTCACTGTGCCGCTGTCCGGGCTCGCGCGTCTCTGGCCACGTCCAGCCTCGCCCGCTCACGCCCGCCGCTCCATGGCCGCCCCGGGCGCGCCGCCGCAGCCGCCCGCGTGCATGCCCGCTGCTTGCTGCTAGTGCTGTCGCTACTGCTTGTGTGGCTGCTGCTGCTCGCCAGCGCTTGCCTGCTGTGCTGCTACTTGCCGCTGCTGCTCTGCTTCCTTCGTTGTTGCTTGCCGTCTGCTCCTAGATGCTGTTGTTTGCCGCTGCTGCTTCCTCCTACTGCCTATTGGTGTTGCTGCTCTGTAGTGCTCATGCCGCTGCTACTGCTGGTGGCTGTGGCCATGGCCATAGCCACGACCATGGCCGTGTGTGTGTTCGTGTGTGTGCAGGGCTGTGCCACGGCCGGCCCTTATCTAGTTAGGCTAGGCTCAGTTAGTAATACTAGTTTAGTGCTAATTTAGTCTAGTAGTAGATGACATGTAGGACCCATTTAAATAAGTAAGGTTTATTTATTTGTTTAGGTAAAAAGTCTATGACATGTGGGTCACATCTCCCCTTTTTCCTAGTCATTTTGACTTGGTCAATTCAGATTAAACTAGATATAATAAATTCTTGAATATTGTTAAAATTTTGAAAAATTATAGAAAATTATTCGTAGCTTGGATGGAAAAACTTTGTACATGAAAGTTGCTCAGAACGACGAGACGAATCCGGATACGTAACCCGTTCGTCCACCACGCATCCCTAGCATAGCGAACACGTAACTTTTCCACTCCGGTTCATCTGTCCGGAAATGCAAAACACCGGGGATATTTTCCCGGATGTTTTCCCCCTTCACCGGTATCACCTCATACCGCGTTAGGGCACACCTAGCAACGTTACTTGTCATGTCATGCATCGTTATGCATCTGTTTGCATTGTATTCATTGTTTCTTCCCCCTCTTCTATCCGGTAGACTATGAGACTGACGCCGCTGCCGGTACCCCTGTTGTCGACTACGGTGTTGACGACCCCTCCTTGCCAGAGCAACCAGGCAAGCCCCCCTTGATCACCAGATATCGCCTACTCTCCTCTATACTGCTTGCATTAGAGTAGTATAACATGTTACTACTTTCCGTTAATCCTATCCTGATGCATAGCCTGTCCTTGCTACTACTGTTGTTACCTTTACCTGCAATCCTAATGCTTAGTATAGGATACTAGTTTATCATCAGTGGCCCTACATTCTTGTTCGTCTGCCATGCTATACTATCGGGCCGTGATCACTCGGGAGGTGATCACGGGTATATACTTATACATAATATATGGTACTTGTGGTGACAAAAGACGAGTCGGCTCAAGGAGTACCCGCGGTTGATTCACGAATTGGGGGCTGGAAGGACATACTTTCCCGACAGCCCTCTGTGTGGATCTTTGTGGCGAAGCGACAGGGCAGGTTGAGACCACCTAGGAGAGAGGTGGGCCTGGCCCTGGTCGGCGTTCGCGGTTATTTCAAGATAATTGATATTTGATCTGAGTCTGGCCACTGGCCTATACGCACTAACCATCTACGCGGGGACAGTTATGGGCACTCGACGTCGTGGTATCAGCCGAAGCCTTCGTGACGTCAGCGACTGAGCGGCGCGCGCCGGATTGGACTGGAACGCCTACTAGGCTAGGTCTGCTTCCGGCCGCCCTCGCAACGTGTAGGTGTGCAATGGGAGATGGGCCCAGACCCTTGTGCCACAGGATTTAGACCGGCGTGCTGACCTCTCTGTTGTGCCTAGGTAGGGCTGCGACGTGTTGATCTTCCGAGGCCGGGATGACCTAGAAAAGTGTGTCCGGACAAAGAGGATCGAGCGTGTTGGGAAATGTGGTGCACCCCTGCAGGGAAGTTAATCTATTCGAATAGTCGTGATCTTCGGTAACAGGACGACTTGGAGTTGTACCTTGACCTTATGACAACTAGAACAGGATACTTAATAAAACACACCCTTCCAAGTGCCAGATACAACTGATGATCGCTCTCTCACAGGGCGATGAGGGGAGAATCATCGGTTAGGATTATGCTACACGATACTACTTGGTGAACTTACCTTCTGCTCTCTTCTACATGCTGCAAGATGGAGGTGGACAGAAGCGTAGTCTTCAATAGGACTAGCTATTCCCCTCTTATTCCGGCATTCTTCAGTTCAGTCCACATATGATACCCTCATTCCATTTGATACCAATGCATACATATGTAGTGTAGCTCCTTGCTTGCGAGTACTTTGGATCTGTATCCCAGTTTGTGCTAGCCTTCTTAAGGCAAACTTGTTTAACTTATGTCTGTACTCAAATATTGTTGCTTCCGCTGACTCGTCTATGATCGAGCTCTTGTATTCGAGCCCTCGAGGCCCGTGGCTTGTAATATGATGCTTGTATGACTTAATTTAATTGTAGAGTTGTGCTGTGATATCTTCCCGTGAGTCCCTGATCTTGATCGTACACGTTTGCGTGTATCATTAGTGTACGATTGAATTGGGGGCGTCACAATATTATAGTTCATCACTAAGTTCTAGTAACTTGGTGATAGTGACTAGAGAACTCTGTTAATCACTATCTTATCTGGACGATTAACTTCCACTTGATTCAAGCGATTGTAGTACCCAGACATTCTGAGCACATGCTCACTAGCTGAGCTATTCTCCTTCATCTTGTAGGCAAAGTACTTATCATAGGTCTCATACCTCTTAACACGGGCATGAGTCTGAAATATCATTTTCAGCTCTTGGAATCTCATATGTTCCATGGCGTTCAAAACATTTTTGAAGTCCCGGTTCTAAGCCGTAAAGCATGGTGCACTAAACTATCAAGCAGTCATCATACCGAGCTTGTCAAATGTTCATAACATCTACATCTGCTCCTGCATTGGGTCTGTCACCTAGCGGTGCAACAAGGACATAATTCTTCTGTGCAGCAACGAGGATAAACCTTAGATCACGGACCAAGTCTGCATCATTTCTACTATCATATTTCAACTTATTTTTCTCCATGAACATATCAACAATAAACGGGAAACTACATCGCGAGCTTTTGATCTACTCCCTCCGTTCCAACATAGATGACCCAACTTTGTACTAAAGTTAGTATGAAGTTGAGTCATCTATTTTGGAACGGAGGGAGTACAACATAATTTGCAAATACTATCAGGATTAAGTTCATGATAAATTAAAGTTCAATTAATCATATTACTTTAAGAACTCCCACTTAGATAGACATCCCTCTAGTCATCTAAATGATCACGTGATCCATATCAACTAAACCATGTCCGATCATCACGTGAGATGGAGTAGTTTTCAATGGCGAACATCACTATGTTGATCATATCTACTATATGATTCACGTTCGACCTTTCGGTCTCAATGTTCCGAAGTCATATATGCATATGCTAGGCTCGTCAAGTTTAACCCGAGTATTCTGCACGTGCAAAACTAGCTTACACCCATTGTATGTGAACGTAGAGCTTATCACACCCGATCATCATGTGGTGTCTCGCATGACGAACTATAGCAACGGTGCATACTTAGGGAGAACAAATATACATTGAAATTTAGTGAGGGGTCATCTTATAATGCCACCGTCATACTAAGCAAAATAAGATGCATAAAGGATAAACATCACATGTAATCAAAATATGTGATAGGATATGGCCATCATCATCTTGTGCCTTTGATCTCCATCTCCAAAGCACCGTCATAATCTCCATCATCACCGGCTTGACACCTTGATATCCATCGTAGCATGGTTGTCATCTCGCCAACTATTGCTTCTACGACTATCGCTACCACTTAGTGATAAAGTAAAGCAATTACATGGCGATTGCATTTCATACAATAAAGCGACAACCATAAGGCTCCTGCCAGTTGCCGATAACTTTTACAAAACATGATCATCTCATACGACAATTTATATCTCATCACGTCTTGACCATATCACATCACAACATGCCCTGCAAAAACAAGTTAGACGTCCTCTACTTTGTTGTTGCAAGTTTTACGTGGCTACTACGGGCTTCTAGCAAGAACCGTTCTTACCTACGCATCAAAACCACAACGATTTTTTGTCAAGTGTGATGTTTTAACCTTCAACAAGGATCGGTCGTAGTCAAACTCGATTCAACTAAAGTTGGAGAAACAGACACCCGCCAGCCACCTATGTGCAAAGCACGTCGGTAGAACCAGTCTCATGAATGCGGTCATGTAATGTCGGTCTGGGCCGCTTCATCCAACTACAGCCGAATCAAAGTAAGATGTTGGTGGTAAGCAGTATGACTATTATCACCCACAACTCTTTGTGTTCTACTCGTGCATATCATCTACGCATAGACCTGGCTTGGATGCCACTGTTGGGGAACGTATCATGCAATTTCAAAAAAAAAAAATCCTACGATTACGCAAGCTCTATCTAGGAGATGCATAGCAACGAGAGGGGGAGAGTGTGTCCACATACCCTCGTAGACCGAAAGCGGAAGCGTTATGTTAACGCGGTTGATGTAGTCGAACGTCTTCACGGTCCAACCGATCCAAGTACCGAACGTACGACACCTCCGTGTTGAGCACACATTCAGCTCGATGACATACCTCGAACTCTTGATCCAGTAAAGGGTCGAGGGAGAGTTCTGTCAGCACGACGGCATGGTGACGGTGATGTGATGTGATCCACGCAGGGCTTCACCTAAGCACCACGATGCTATGACCGGAGGAGTAAATTGTGGAGGGGGGCACCGCACACGGCTAAGAAAACAATTGTTGTTCTTTGGGGTGCCCCCTGCCCCCGTATATAAAGAAGGGGAGGAGGCCGGCCACAAGGGGCGCGCCAAGGAGAGGGGAGTCCTACTAGGACTCCAGTCCTAGTAGGATTCGCCTCCCCTTTTTTTCCTTCTACCGGAGGGGGAAAAGGGTAAGGAGAGGGAGTAGGAGAAGGAAAGGGGGGTGGCGCCCCCTTCCCTAGTCCAATTCGGCCTCCTCCCTTGTGGGGGGCGCACCAGCCCCTTGTGGGCTGGTTAGCCTCCCTCTACACTACAAGTACTAACCATTGTTTGCAGCATTTGTGTATGAGCTTGGAGAGGGTGGTCATAAAGATTTTTACCCAACGTGGCAACATAATCTGCGGTTTGGTACCCCACCTCCTTCGACATAGAGATAATGTCGGCACCATATGACTTTACTATTATTGATATGACTTTTTTAAATTTTGTTAGAGTATCTGTTATGGTTGTGTGCATCTTTGTTCGTTCATTATAATTTATATCCACTCGATGCTACATTTTAAGTTAAATAAATGGGAAACGTTTCCCACCCGTGCATCAATGGAACGGTTTCATCGAACGCGCGCGGCTCGTTGGATCACGACAGATCGTGACTGTGCATCTGTCATGAAACAGTCAAACCTTATCGTTTCAGGCCTGACATCTGCCACTCGTTTTTTCCTTCCCACCCATCGTCTTCTTCGTTCGTCCCCTCTGTCGTGGTTCTAAGACTGACAGTAGAATGGGGGGTAGGTATGAGGAGGCAAGATCCTAGCTATGGAGTAGTTGTACACACGAGTTTACGAGTTCAGGCCCTTCTCGGAGGAAGTAATAGCCCTACGTCTCGATGCCCTGAGGCGGTCGACTGGATTATATGTGTGTGTGTTTACAAAAGATGCGAACCCCAGACCTGGAGGAGGGGTGGCTTATATAGAGTGCGACAGGACCCCAGCTCCCCTCCGTTATGCGGGGCTTAATGTACATAAAGGTGGAGCGTTACAGGTAACGTCCGTATTAAAGTTAAGGCTATGAGTAAACACCCGACCATTGATGTGTAGAGTGGCTTCAGATCTTCTGTTCGTCGAGTGACTTCTGTGACGGTCGAGTGACATTGATTCTTCCGAGTGGAATGTCTCTGGTCGAGTGGATGATGGTACCCTTTGAATGCTGCTGGCTTTAAGGTGATGTCCTTGGGGAGGTAGTCTAGGTCAGGCCTATGACCCTACCCTAGGTACATACCTTCATCATTACCCCCGAATGGTTCGAGGCTTGAGTGGAGAAGGAGTTGAGAATTTCTCCGATCCAATTTTTGTGCTTCGGTAGTGACTTATCGTGACCAACCGAACAACCATAATGATATCAACTCCTTTTCAGTCGCCTTGATCCATTCTTGAATCTGCCGAGTGAACTTTACTGTGATGTCTTGAGTACTGGTATGGAGAAGATATTCCGTCCGACAGATTGCCTTGCTGTGCGCGGATATCGTGGGATTTGGATTTTGGGGAAGCACGTGAGACGGGGGAGGCCGCAGTAATCGGAAGGGATTAGGTGCAGCCGCCTCGATCACTGCGCCACCTTTTTCGCCATGTACCTCGCGCGCGACTGTTGCGGGATTTGATTGGGTCGTCTGGACCCACAGGTCAGCCACTCGGAAGCGGCCCCATATAAGGCGTCGGGCCAGGGTTTTCTTTGAATAGTGCGTCTTTGTTCTTCTCTTTCCCTCTCAGTTTTCTCCGCTGCATATGCTCCTGCCCCAGCGCCGCCGCCCCGTTCGAGCTCTGCTCACCGCGATGGGGAAGGAGAAGACAGTGGCATTGGAGCGCGCGAAGAAGGCAACGGTGAAGGCAAAGGGGAAGAAGTCTGGCCGGGGCGGATCTTCTTCGAGGGTCGGCCTGCCGCCGGGCTAGATTCAGGGCGACTGGATCCGCTCGACGATCCGTCAGGACGACATCGACGACCTGGTCGAGGGAGGACTGATCCCCCACGAATCGGCGCGACTCCCGGGGAACAAGACCGAGCCGCAGCCACAGGAGGGTGAGCGCGTTCTCCTCGCCACTCACGTCGACCGCGGGTTTTCCTTGCCTCCCCACCCTTTCTTTCGAGGTTTTTTGAACTTCTTCGGGGCGCAACTTCACCACTTTACTCCGAATACCATCGTGTACCTCGCTGCTTTTGTGTCCATGTGTGAGAGCTTCCTAGGCTGTCGGCCACACTGGGGGCTCTTCAAGCACATATTCACATGTCGTTCTCAGTCGGTCAAGAAGGCCAACCCGAGTGATGAGAGGACGCAAGTGATTCAGATGTGCGGGGGTCTTGGGATTCAGATGAGGAGTAAAAGTACTTTCCCAACCATGATCCTTCCTGAGTCGGTCCGAGGGTGGCAGTCGACTTGGTTCTACTGCAAGGACCAGCCAACTCCCGGTCAGTCGACTGGACTTCCCCGCTTTTCCATGGCCCGAGTGGAGAAGCCCTCTGCTTTGAAAGTGATCCCAGAGGAGAAGGCGCAAGTTAAAGTGCTGGTTGAGCGAGTGGTTCAGCTTGTCCATGACGGGGTAACCGGTATGGACCTGTTGGAGGTCTTCCTCAGGAGACGCATCCAACCCCTTCAAGCTCGTGACCATCCGATGTGGATGTATTCGGGCACCGACGACACCACTCGGATCCATCGAGAGGAAGTCGACGACGCCACGTTGGAAGGATGGTTGAAGAGCATCACTGGCAACAAGGACAACCCCAGGGGATCTCAGAGGATTCCTCCGCTCAACAACTCGTACGAAACTGACAAGGTATGACTCCAAGTGGTCGAGTGTCTTCTTGATTTGTCAATTAGTTGTTTGTTGTTATCTGACTGTCTCCTATCTTGGTTGTTGTCTTCTAGGCCCTGACTGAGATGTACTCGATGCCCAACGGAGAGCAGGAGCAGGACCTAGAGGGGGAGGCGAGTGGAGGTGAAAGCGGCAAGTGGCACTCTGACGACGAAGAGGACGAGGACAGCGATGACCCGAGTGAAGAAGAAGAGGTCGACTCTCCTCCTCGTAGGGAAAAACGATCCAAGCTTTCTCATGATCCAGCGAGTGCTCGCGGCAAAGCGACCGTGCAAACTGGGCAGTCATCGAAGCGCCCTCAAACGTCTTCTCCGGCGCCGACTGAAAAGGCGTCGAAGCAACCGAAAGCTACGCCGTCCAAACCGCTAAAGGCCTTGCCGAAGATCAAAGTGGTCATCCCCATTGCTTATGGGTATTAGTTGGACTTGATTTCTTGTTTTAGTATGAATCTGGATTTGAGTCGACTTATTTCATCAAACATGACCGACTGAATTCTGAAATTTGTAGTGCTGCTACTTCTGGGACTTCCACCCGCTAGTATGAAGATGAGGACATGGAAGATGCGGTCACCTCCAACCCGGGTACAATCCTCGTGATTTTGTTCTCGATTGTATAGTTGGTTGAATTCTGGCGACTCATTTAGGGTCGACTGATTTCTTTGTAGCCCCTCCCAATGTCATTGAGCTTCCGGATGATGAAGAGGACGTGCCGCTGAGGCCCGGGAAGAAGAAGGCAACAGCTAGCAAGACATCCCAGACGGAGCCGACGACGGAGCGAGTAGTTCAACGGCCCGAAGATGTGAGTAAGGTTTCTGTAACCTTTGCTGACCCAATGTCGAGTGTGCGTCCTGCACCGTCGACTGCTCCAGAGCTTGCTTCAACCATCCAACCTCAAGCATCGGATCTCCAAGCCGCTGCGTCCGGACTGTCTGTCCCCTTCTTTGCTACTCATCATGTTCCAGAAAGCCAGTCGGACGCCGCTGCGGAGGCTATTCGTCAGGCTGGCATAATGATGGAGCGGGTGAAGGCGGTGCACGAAAGCAGTCAGGCTGCTTATGACGCCAGCGCGGCTCTTCGAGCCAATGTCCAGGTAAGTTAACTTCCGACTGAACTTGTTCTTTTAGGATATGCTACCCGAATGTTTTCCTTCGCGTAATCTTTCATTGTCTTGTACTTTGAGATTGTACACCCATTGGGTGTTTTGTCAACTTCTCTCTTTTTGCACTCGGTCTGGGCGGACCAGCCGAGTGGAATCCAAACCAGTGGGGGCACGCTAAGTGCACCCACTGGGTGTAGTCCTCGAGACCGCAGTCGACTGCTGGCAGTCGGCTGGGGTCTGAGCACTTCTTTCTCCTCTCTTTTTTATATATACTCTGTTTGGGCGGACCAGCCGAGTGGAATCCAAACCAGTGGGGGCACGCTAAGTGCACCCAGTGGGTGTAGTCCCCGAGACCGCAGTCGACTTCTGGCAGTCGGTTGGGGTCTGAGTGGTCTTGAAGCTTTATTCACTCGGAAGTGAATAATCTTTGATCTTGTCGATTGATATGTCTTTTACTCACTGCAGAAATCTTGTTCACTTATCTCCAAGTTTGCCGAGTTTGAGGAAAAGCAGAGGCAACTCAATCTTGATCTGGAGTTGGCTCAGCAGAATTTAAAGAAGGCTCAAGATGAAGTCGCTGGTGCGGAAGGTAACGTCCTGTCGATTGCTTATCTTGACCATCCTTCAAGTTATCTTTTCATTCTTCTGTTTGATCTAAATGTGTATTTTGCAGAGAAAATGAGGCTAGCCCTGGAGAAGAAAGACTTGGACCTTGCAGTTGCGCAGAAGGAAGCTCAAGAGAAGACCGCCCTCGCTGACCAAAAACTGGCTTCAGTCGGAATGCTGGAGGAGGAAATCAACAAGCTGAAGTCATCTCTCACTGAATCCAATCGAGAGGCGACTCGTCTGAAAAAGGATAAAGTGGCTCTGAACGACCAGCTGGAAAGCATGACGCATAGGAGGAACGATCTGGAAGCTTATCTGAAAGCTCTCGCCAAGAAACTCTTTCTTATGCTCGAAGGTATCCCCTTTATCCGACTGTTTTACTGTTTGCAAGTTAGTCCTGGCCAGTCGACTCATTAACTCCTTGACTCTGCAAAATTCTATCAAAACTTTGAAGAAGAGACTGGACAGATCGAGACGGGCTTGGACCCTGTCCTTTCTACAGTCAGCGACGAGGCTGCCATGAATGTGCTTCGACTGGAATCCCGCGTCGCCAGTGTTACAAGTTACCTTGCCCGTCTGAAGGTGGCAGTTTCACGCATCGACTCATCGCTCTGGCCAAGGGCAACGCTTCAGAATGATCTTGAGTCTTTGATGGCTCGACTAAATGAGGTCCCTGGTCGAGTGCAGGAACGGAAGAAGTCCTCCGCCCGATGCGGTGCTGACGTGGCTCTGTCACTGGTCAGGGTCCATTGCAGAGAGGCTCGAGAAGAGAAGCTGGCGGCGATCAAGGTCGCCAACACAAAAAGGCACGACTTCCAGTCCTTCATGGAAACTTTCATTGCTGCTGCCACTCGGATCGCGGACGGGATCGACTTGGACGAGTTCGTCGAGCCTACCAGTCCTCCTCCTGCCGAGTGAACAAACTTGATGCTCAAACTTGCTTTAAATTTGCTTCGGTATGCCGAGTGGTTATTGTAACCGTTAAACTCCTTCGGGCCTGACACCCGAGTACTTTTATCTTCATCCTGAAACTCTCGAAACTTTATCTGATCTTGGTTTATCTTCTGCATGTGCTTGTGTTTGCCTTCGAGTGGAACTTTATTCTTCACTCGGAATATTCTTTGAGATGCAACTTTGAGGGAGATATCCCAGTCGACCTGCGCCTCATCGTCTTTGCGGATAGGGATGGAGCGGATGTTGTACTTATGGCACAGCTCTGATGAAAGGTTGGCAGTCGACCTGCACCTCATCGTCCTTGCGGATAGGGATGGAGCGGACATTGTACTTATGGCACAGCTCTGAGGAGAGGTTGGCAGTCGACCTGCACCTCGTCGTCCTTGCGGATAGGGATGGAGCGTGCATTGTACTTGTGGCGCAGCTCTGAGGAGAGGTTTGCAGTCGACCTGCACCTCATCGTCCTTGCGGATAGGGATGGAGCGCACAGTGTACTTGTGGTGCAGCTCCGAGGAGAGGTTTGCAGTCGACCTGCACCTCGTCGTTCTTGCGGATAGGGATGGAGCGCACATTGTACTTGTGGTCCAGCTCTGAGGAGAGGTTTGCAGTCGACCTGCACCTCGTCGTCCTTGCGAATAGGGATGGTTTTTCAACTTAGGCGAGTACTAGACTGCAGCTAAGCCCCCGAGCGTGAGGTTTGCTCATCACTCAGTAGGATTTTTGAAACTTAGGCGAGCACTGGGCTGCAGCTAAGCCCCCGAGCGAGAGGCTGGCTCGCCACTCTGTAGGACTTTTTTCAACTTAGGCGAGCATTGTGCTGCGGCTAAGCCCCCGAATGTGAGTTTTGCTCAACACTCGGTAGGATTTTTGAAACTTAGGCAAGCACTGGGCTGCAGCTAAGCCCCCAAGTGTAAGGTTTGCTCAACACTCGGTAGGATTTTTGAAACTTAGGCAAGCACTGGGCTGCAGCTAAGCCCCCGAGTGTGAGGTTTGCTCATCGCTCGGTAGGATTTTTTCAACTTAGGCGAGTACTAGACTGCGGGTAAGCCCCTGAATGTGAGGCTTGCTCATCACTCGGTAGGATTTTTTTCAACTTAGGGGAGTACTGGACTGCAGCTAAGCCTCCGAGTGAGAGACTTGCTCATCACTCGGTAGGATTTTTTCAACTTAGGCGAGTACTGGACTGCAGCTAAGACTCCGAGTGAGAGGCTTGCTCATCACTCGGTAGGATTTTTTTCAACTTAGGCGAGTACTGGACTGCAGCTAAGCCTCCGAGTGAGAGACTTGCTCATCACTCGGTAGGATTTTTTCAACTTAGGCGAGTACTGGACTGCAGCTAAGCCTCCGAGCGAGAGGCTTGCTCATCACTCGGTAGGATTTTTTTCAACTTAGGCGAGTACTGGAATGCAGCTAAGCCTCCGAGTGAGAGACTTGCTCATCACTCGGTAGGATTTGTTTCAACTTAGGCGAGTATTGGACTGCAGCTAAGCCTCCGAGTGAGAGGCTTGCTCATCACTCGATAGGATTTTTTTCAACTTAGGCGAGTACTAGAGTGCAGCTAAGCCCCCAAGTGTGAGGCTTGCTCATCACTCGGTAGGATTTTTTCAACTTAGGCGAGTACTGGACTGCAGCTAAGCCTCCGAGTGAGAGGCTTGCTCATCACTCGGTAGGATTTTTTTCAACTTAGGCGAGTACTAGACTGCAGCTAAGCCCCCGAGTGTGAGGCTTGCTCATCACTCGGTAGGATTTTTTCAACTTAGGCGAGTACTGGACTGCAGCTAAGCCTCCAAGTGAGAGACTTGCTCATCACTCGGTAGGACTTTTCAACTTAGGCGAGTACTGGACTGCAGCTAAGCCTCCGAGTGAGAGGCTTGCTCATCACTCGGTAGGATTTTTTCAACTTAGGCGAGTACTGGACTGCAGCTAAGCCTCTGAGTGAGAGACTTGCTCATCACTCGGTAGGATTTTTTCAACTTAGGCAAGTACTGGACTGCAGCTAAGTCTCCGAGTGAGAGGCTTGCTCATCACTCGGTAGGATTTTTTTCAACTTAGGCGAGTATTGGACTGCAGTTAAGGCTCCGAGTGAGAGACTTGCTCATCACTCTGTAGGATTTTTTTTCAACTTACGCGAGTACTGCACTGCAGCTAAGCCTCCAAGTGAGAGGCTTGCTCATCACTCGGTAGGATTTTTTCAACTTAGGCGAAACGGATTCGCAGCTAAGCCACCCACTTGGGGATTTCAGAAACAAACGTAAGCAATCGACAATCATTTTCAGAAGACTGTAAAAACTCTTGTCTTTGATAAACAAACTACAAAGGTGCGTCTTATTGCATCTCAACAAACTGAGTGTTTAAGTATAAAAGGGGCGGAGCAGCTCCGCATTCCAAGCGTGCGGCTCGTCTTTCTTGTGCTCGACGTCGTAGAGGTGGTACGCTCCATTGTGGAGCACTCTGGTGACAACGAAGGGGCCTTCCCAAGAGGGAGCAAGCTTGTGTGGTTTCTGCTGATCCACTCGAAGAACCAAGTCTCCCTCTTGAAATGCTCGACCCCTCACATTTCTGGCATGGAAACGACGCAGGTCTTGCTGATAGATGGTTGATCAGATCAAGGCCATCTCTCTTTCTTCTTCCAAGAGATCAACTGCATCTTGTCGTGCTCGTTCTGCTTCTTCCTCTGAGAAAAGCTCGACTCGGGGCGTATTGTGGAGCAAGTCACTCGGAAGTACAGCTTCGGCTCCATAAACCAAGAAAAATGGGGTTCTGCCAGTCGACCGATTAGGAGTTGTCCTCAATCCCCACAATACTGATGGAAGTTCGTCGACCCAGGCTCCTGCTGCGTGTTTGAGGTGATGCATCAGTCGGGGTTTCAGTCCTTTGAGAATCAATCCATTTGCTCTTTCAGCTTGTCCATTCGACTGGGGATGGGCGACTGAGGCATAGTCGACTCGAGTACCTTGTGAAGCACAGAAAGTTCTGAACACATCAGAATCGAAGTTTGATCCGTTGTCAGCGATGATGCTGTGTGGAACACCATATCTGAATGTTATCTCTCTGATGAAGCTGACAACAGTGTTGGCATCAAGGTTCTTGATAGGCTTGGCCTCAATCCACTTGGTGAACTTGTCGACTGCTACAAGCACATGAGTGAATCCACTCCTACCAGTCCTCAGAGGTCCAACCATGTCTCATCCCCAAACAGCAAAGGGCCAGACGAGTGGAATGGTCTTCAGGGCCGACGCAGGCTTGTGAGACATGTTGGAGTAAAACTGGCAACCTTCACATTTGTCGACTATTTCTTGTGCCATCTCATTTGCCCGTGGCCAGTAAAATCCCGCTCGGTATGCTTTGGCCACAATGGTCCGAGAGGATGCATGATGACCACAGGTCCCCGAGTGGATGTCATTGACGATCACTCGACCTTCTTCCGGCGTTATGCATTTCTGGCAAACTCCAGTCACACTTTCTCTGAACAACTGTCCTCTTATCACAGTAAAGGCTTTAGATCGACGGACGATCTGTCGAGCCTCTTCTTCATCTTCTGGGAGTTCCCTTCTAAGAATGTATGCGATATATGGTACTGTCCAATCGGGGGTGATGACCAAAACCTCCATAATCAAATCGACTACGGCTGGAATCTCGATTTCAGTCGGATCGGTGGCACTCTTCGGCTGTGGGGGCTCTTCAGTGAAGGGATCTTCTTGAACTGAAGGTGTATGAATGTGCTCCAAGAACACATTGCTGGGGATGGCTTCTCTCTTGGAGCCTATCTTTGCCAGATCATCGGCCGCTTGATTTTTCAGTCGAGGGATGTGATGGAGCTCCAATCCCTCAAATCTCTTTTCTAGCTTTCTCACTACATTGCAATAACCAGTCATAGATGGGCTTATGACATCCCACTCCTTCATTACTTAATTGACCACCAAATCTGAGTCGCCATAGACCATGAGGCGACGGACGCCGAGTGAAATGGCCATACGCAACCCGTACAGAAGTGCCTCATATTCGGCTTCATTGTTGGAGGAGTCAAAGTGAATCTGGAGAACATAGCTGAGTTTGTCACCGCGGGGGGATACCAACACCACCCCAGCACCGGAACCATTCAGCATCTTGGACCCATCGAAGAACATGGTCCAATGCTTCGAGTGGATTTGGGCTGGAAGTTGTTGTTCGATCCACTCGGCGAGAAAATCAGCTATTGCTTGGGACTTGATGGCCTTCTTCGCTTCAAACTTGATGTCCAGCGTAAGGAGTTCAATCGCCCACTTTGCCACTCGACCAGTTGTGTCTCTGTTGTTCAGAATCTCTGATAATGGAGCGTCGCTGACGACTGTAATGGAATGATCAGAGAGTAGTGTGCAACTTTCTTCGTGGTCATGTAAATCCCATAAACAAGCTTCTGATAATGTGGATATCTTTGCTTCGACGAAGTCAGAACTTCAGAAACATAATATACTGGACGCTCAATTTTATAGGCTTTTCCTTCTTCCTCCCGCTCGACCGTGAGTACTGTAATGACAACTTGTCCAGTGGCTGCAATATAAAGCAGTAAAGGCTCTTTGCTGATTGGCGCAGCAAGCACCGGCTGGGTGGAAAGCAGGGCTTTGAGCTCTATAAACGCTGCGTCAGCTTCGGAGTCCACTCAAACTTATCAGACTTCTTCATCAGTCGGTAAATAGGCAATGCCTTTTCACCGAGGCGAGAAATGAATCGACTCAAGGCGGCCAAACAACCAGTAAGCTTCTGGACATCGTGCACACACACAGGGCGTTTCATCCGAAGTATAGCACCAACTTTCTCTGGGTTAGCGTCGATCCCTCGTTCAGAAACGAGGAAACCGAGTAATTTTCCGCCAGGAACTCCGAATGTGCATTTTGATGGATTAAGCTTGATATCATATCTTCTGAGATTGGCAAAGGTTTCAGCAAGGTCAGCCAACAGGTCGGAACCTTTACGTGACTTGACCACAATGTCATCCATGTATGCTTCCACATTCTGACTGATTTGAGTGAGCAGACACTTCTGGATCATCCTCATGAATGTGGCTCCGGCGCTCCTCAAGCCGAATGGCATAGTGACATAACAAAAGCATCCGAATGGAGTGATGAAAGTCGTTTTTATCTCATCGGGACCATACAGTCGGATCTGATGGTACCCGGAATAGGTGTCCAAAAAAGACAAACGCTCACACCCCGCAGTTGAGTGAACGATTTGGTCGATGCGGGGGAGGGGAAAATAATCTTTCGGGCATGCCCGATTGATATGCTTGAAGTCAATGCACATGCGAAGTGAGTCGTCCTTCTTGGGAACCATGACAACATTGGCGAGACACTCGGAGTGGTAGATTTCACGGATGAACTCAGCTGCCAAGAGCCAAGCCACTTCCTCACCGATTGCTTTTCTCTTCTGGACGGCGGACCGTCGGAGATGTTCCTTGACTGGTTTTACTTTTGGGTCGACGCACAGACGATGCTCAGCCAGTCCCCTGCGTACACCCGGCATGTCAGAAGGTTTCCATGCAAAGATGTCCCGGTTCTCACGGAGGAACTGGATGAGCGTTTCTTCCTATTTGTTGTCGAGTGTTGTTGAGATATGGGTCGGAGCAGCATTGTGGTCGGTCGGGTGAATATGAATCGGCTTCGTTTCACCGGACGACCGAAATGCAGAATCTGTGGCAGGCTTCTTGGCTCGCAGCAAATCACTCGGATCTGCATTCTTCTGATACTCTTGCAGTTCTACTACTGCCATCTGTGCATCGGCAATTTTTCAGCCCTTTTGGAAGCACTCTTCCGCCTTCTGCTGATTGCCGGTGACAGTGATTACTCCTTTAGGACCAGGCATCTTCAATTTGAGATACACGTAACATGGTCGAGCCATAAAACGTGCATAAGTGGGCCTACCCAGAATAGCATGGTAAGAACTCTTGAAATCCACTACCTCAAATGTCAACTTTTCCTTGCGGTAGTTCTTGGAATTACCGAAAACCACATCAAGGGCGATCTGGCCAAGTGACTGAGCTTTCTTGCTAGGAATAACGCCATGGAAACTCATATTGCTTTCACTAAGCTTGGACATCGGAATGCCCAGTCCCTTCAAGGTTTCGGCATAAAGGATATTCAGGCCACTGCCACCATCCATCAGCACTTTAGTCAGTCGAGTGCCTTCAACTACTAGGTCGACCACCAGTGCTTGCCTCCCGGGGGTGGCTATATGAGCTGGATGGTCTGACTGGTCGAATGTGATGGCAGTCTGGGACCACTTCAGATAATTGGGTGTTGTAGGAGCAACCATGTTTACTTCCCTGTTAATAACCTTCAACCGGCTTTTGCTTTCAACATCAGCAAAAATCATCAGTGTGGAATTGATATTGGGAAAACCATCATCATCTTCTTCCCTATCCTCACCTCTGTCCGACTCCTTTTCCTTCTCCTTGGGTTGTTTCTCTCAGAACTGCTGGATAAGGAAATGGCACTGTCGAGTGGTGTGTTTAGGGTAAATGATGTTCCCCTCTTCATCTTTTTTGGTATGAATATGGCATGGTAAATCCAACACATCATTCCCATCTTTATCCTTAACTTTTTTGGGAGCCTAGAGCCCCTTGGGCTTTCCTTTGAACTTTCCTTGGGCAACAGCTAAAGCTTCACCTGGAGCAGCTGGTTCATCCTTTCGCTTCTGTTTCTGACTGGAATTCCCTCCTCCGGTTTCTTGGGCGACTGTTTTGTGCTTGCCACTCCGGAGTCGGTCTTCCTCTTCACCATTGGCATATTTGGTGGCAATCTCCATCATCCGAGTCAGAGTCATATCTCCTGTCCGACCAAATTTCAGATTCAACTCCCGATACTTAAGCCTTCCTTGAAGGCACAATTGCTTGGTGATCTGACACATTCTCCACTGTATGGTGCAATGTGATCCATCTCTGGATATAATCCCTCAAGGTTTCATTCGGTTTCTGGACACAACACTGCAATTCTGTCAACCCTGCCAGCCTTTTGCAAGTGCCTTCAAAGGTCCTAACAAACACTCGAGCAAGTTCCTCCCAACTATATATACTGCCAGGAGCCAACTGATTCAACCATGCTCTGGCTGAGCCCTCCAACATCAAGGGGAGGTGCTTCATAGCCACATCATCATTGCCGCCACCAATCTGCACAGCCACTCGGTAGTCCTCAAGCCAAGTGTCTGGCTTGGACTCGCCGGTGAATTTGCTGACTCCAGTCGTCAACCTGAAGTTGGGAGGAAACACTGCTTCTCTGATGGCTCTGCTGAAACACTCGGGTCCTAAAACGTGCACCCTGCTTCCAGTCGGATGATCTCTATCATGGCCTTCTCTGTGAGCTCTGTTCCTATCAACCAGACCTTGAACGAGGATAGATCTTGCATCAAAGACTACCTCTCTAGGGTCGACTGGAATTCTTCATTTGCCGCTGTGGGGGCGCCTGTCATCTTGCCGCCGAGGCACGTATGATCCACTCCTCGGAGGAGGCGTGGGCATTCGACGACGGTCATCGTGATCGAGTCGATGATCATACTACTCACGGTTCTTGTACTGATCTTGCCGGTGCCCACGTCCCTCACGCCGCGGAGGCGATCTTGGGCTGTGAGCAGATTGGACAGTATCTGCCACCATAGATCTGCTATGAATCCTATTTCGCGACTGAGATACTACTGTATTCTGCTCTCCCCCTGCCCGGAGCAAAGCCCGGATCTGCATCAAACCTCGGCCAGCTTCTGACTGGGAAGGTTGAATTGACTCTGCTATTCGAGCTGCAGCTGTGAGATTCTGGATCGGAGTTCGGTATACCTGAGTTGGAGACGGAAAAAGTTGTCGTCGACTGGATTCAGGAATTCGCTGCCGAGCACGCTCGTCGAGTGCGCGTTGGAGGTTCTCCAATCGAGAGCGCTCAGCTAAGTTGGCCAGGCGTGCCTCATCCAAGGCCTGGGCCTCGGGGGTTTCTCCAACGATAGGAGTGTGAAGTGCATCCATGTTACGACGGCGAAGCTCTTCCCTCCGCTGCGAAGCGAGGGGTTCAGGGCGGTACTCCTCATGGACATGCAATGGGTCGCCGACGCCATCGCCCCCGTCTTCACGGGTGAAGCCAGGAGGACTGCATGGTCCATTGACCATCAAGACTTCCGCCGGGGTCGCTGCTGTCGCACTCGGACGCGGTCTCGACGGAGCTAGTCGACAGATCGAACAGGTCATAGAGAGTTTCATCGGGCTCGATCGCCATGATTTGTGGGGTGGCCGATTGGCGGGCCACCGCATGCCTCACCCACCGCTGAAGCCGCGACCGATCGCATCGCTGGCGCCGGCGAACAACGGAAAGCGAGGTTGCCATAGGAGCCGACTGATACTGAGTCGACGGCTGCCGAAGAAGGACGTCGCGGACGCATGCGCGGAAGTGCGTCGCCCCACGTACGGGGAGCGCCCCGACGTCGAGTGGAGCCTCGTGGAGCCAAGCAGAGTCGTCGGTGATGAAGACAAGCGCGCCGAGACGGATCTCGCGGCCTTCAGCCAATCCTCCGCCGGAAACCATAATGACGGGAATCAGAAAAATCGCAACTTCTCCAACAAACTGCTAAGACACCTGCCCCACGGTGGACGCCAACTATCGTGGTTCTAAGACTGACAGTAGAATGGGGATAGGTATGAGGAGGCAAGATCCTAGCTATGGAGTAGTTGTACACACGAGTTTACGAGTTCAGGCCCTTCTCGGAGGAAGTAATAGCCCTACGTCTCGATGCCCTGAGGCGGTCGACTGGTTTATATGTGTGTGTGTTTACAAAAGATGTGAACCCCAGACCTGGAGGAGGGGTGGCTTATATAGAGTGCGCCAGGACCGCAGCTCCCATCCGTTATGCGGGACTTAATGTACATAAAGGTGGAGCATTACAGGTAACGTCTGTATTAAAGTGTTATAAATGGTAGTTAAGGCTATGAGTAAACGCCCGACCGTTGCTGTGTAGAGTGGCTTCAGTCTTCTATTCGTCGAGTGACTTCTATGACGGTCGAGTGACATTGATTCTTCCGAGTGGAATGTCTCTGGTCGAGTGGATGATGGTACCCTTTGAATGCTACTGGCTTTAAGGTGATGTCCTTGGGGAGGTAGTCTAGGTCAGGCCTATGACCCTACCCTAGGTACATAGCTTCATCACCCTCCCCCCCATCGTCTTCTTCCCTGAGCAAGCAACACATTCTTTTCCATCACTAACCGCGCAAGCTTGGTCCCTCTAGCTGCTTCGCAGCCGATCGCCGTGCCAATGGCCGCTGTCCATCACCTTCAAACCAGACGAAACGGCCACAATTTTTGCTGCAATCGACACCATGGTTGTTGGAACTACCACATCGTGCTACATGCTTTTGATGATGGCCAGTGGGGTGCTGCCACTCGGCCATGTGAGACGCTTGCCCGGACTGGCAGTAATAGGGTGGGGGCGAGGGGGCATGCTGCAACGGTGATGGATGTTGCCGGAGGCATTGCAGAACCGCCGGACACCCTCGTGTTGCAACCGCTGACAGAAAAGGCTTCAAACCCTTCATGGAAAGCTTCAACCGGATACAGGGAAAGCTCCAAGCAGTCAATGCCATTGTGGGAAGCTACAACCGTTCACATAAAATGCTACAACCTTCGATGAAAAAAGCTTCAATTGAAAAGATAGAGAAACCTTTCACCAAGAGCTGCTCAAAAAGAAAATAGCTGCAACCTTAATAGGAAAGCTTCGACCGTAGATGAAAAAAGCTCCAACCATTGAAAGAGAAAGCTACAACCAGACACTACGCAATCAGAAAAGTTGCAACCATTGACAGAGAAAGCTTCAATCGTATGTGCGAAAAGCTTCAACCGGCGACTTGCGAGGGGGAAAGCTACGGCCAGTGACCTGGGATGGGCGAGACGAAGATACTACATTGGTCTTTCTGCTGGAACCGGCACTTGTTTTTTGCAACGACCGGTGGTTAATTTTGCTGCTACTGGCAACCCGAGGAGGGATGCATCTTTTTTGTGAGCTCGCCGTCGAGACATTGTGTCCGACGAGCCGTCGCCATCGAAGCGCGGTCGTTGTGCACTGGAGTTGCGAGCATCGCCACCGAACCTGCAAGCGCGCAACCACGGGCACATGCTGTTGCATGCACGGAGGCGAGAAAATGCATAAGGTAATCGACGCAGGTGAGGATGACTGCCGGCGGCAACGAGCAGGACGCCGGTGAGGGCGGGCGGCGCAGTGCTGCGACCGGAGGCGACAAAGCACGGCGTCGTGCATTCGAGGAGTTGCGCGAGATGCAGGACCAACGAGAGGAAGGAGAAGCGCGGGGGCAAACCGTTTTTCTGCCCGATCCAATGGCCCACCTGGATCACATCCGACGGATCATGCTTGACCGGCCGGAATTGTTGGGCCGGTGCGCCGACGCGTATTAGTCGCCTAATTAATATCCTTTATCAAAGAAAGAAAGTAAGATTTCATAGAGTTTAGTTGTGTAGATTTGAACTTCCTTCGTTTTTATTTACTCTACTTCCTCCGTTTCAGTTTACAAGTCCTACATGTATACCTAGGTTGTTAATTTTATCACCCTAATATAAACTATATAACACAAAATTATACTGTTTGAAAATAGAACATCTAAAAGTTATATCGGTATATTTTTTGTAATATATGACTTGTATTATGTTGGTCAAATTGACGACCTAGGGGTACGCGCACGCCTTGTAAACTGAGAGAGGGGGAGTAGCATATTATAGTTGACTGAAGTCAAACTTCGTAAAGTTTGACCAAGTTAATAAAAAAAGTACAAACATTTATTATAACAAATTTATATGATATGAAAGTACATTCAGTAATAAATCTAATGGTATTGATTTGATATTGTATATAGTAATATTTTTGTTTATAAATTTTGTCAAAGTTTATGAAGTTTGATTTTGATTAAAGCTAATACGCGGACTAAATAAAAACCGAGGGAGTGCTTATTTATTTATTTATTTTAGAAAAATAGTCCTTAGATGTTCGGCCGGGCGAACTTCAATTCATGGATCCGCAAGTGACCTGCTACCTGCTGCTGGCGCCAAAAATTATGCACAAGGAAAGTGACCTGCTGAAACTGAAGCCTAGCAGCCAGGTGTCACAACCAGCGGAAGTTTCTCCTTCCTTCGATCACAAACGCAAATCTCAACTAGATCCTCCCGCAGCCGGTCCCGGCCTTTTATCCCCAGCCATTCCCCGCCACTCCCAGCTGCCACAGCGGATAACTAAAGCTAAGCAATCACAAGAACTCACGCACGCACGCACACGAAGAACACAGAGACCAGAGGAGCATAAAAAAGATTAGCAAGATGCAAGCATTCCTCGCCTACTCGATCCTTCCGAATCCATGCTCCAGATCCTTCTTCCCGCGTCCAACAAATCGACCCCAGTTCCTCCTGTCCTCGGTTTCGGAATCGAGGACGGGTGCTGCTCCCACCGCGAGAAGATGCGGTGGGACGGGCCGGAGCGTGGTGACCGCGGCGTCATCGTCCCCGGCGGTGGCCACCACGGCGACGGACGTTCCCGGGACGATGAAGGCCTGGGCGTACGAAGAGTACGGGGACGCCAGCGTGCTTAAGCTCGACGAGGCCGTGTCGGTGCCGGCGGTGGGCGAGGACCAGGTGCTGGTCAGGGTGGCGGCCGCGGCGCTCAACCCCGTCGACTCCAAGCGGCGTATGGGCAAGTTCAAGGCCACCGACTCCCCACTCCCGGTGAGCTCGGGCGCCCCTTCAGTTTCACTTCCTTCCGAGTTCGAGGCTTCGAGCTCTTGATTTGATCACTTGTGTCGTGGTTGGTCTGCAGACTGTTCCAGGGTACGACATGGCCGGAGTGGTGGTCAAGGTCGGCAGCCAGGTGAAGAGCCTCAAGGAAGGCGACGAGGTGTACGGCCACATCAGCGAGAAGGTCCTGGAGGGACCCAAGCAGTTCGGCTCGCTGGCAGAGTACACCGCCGTGGAGGAGAAGCTGGTGGCCCTCAAGCCCAAGAGCATCGACTTCGCGCAGGCCGCCGGTCTGCCGCTCGCCATCGAGACCGCCCATGAGGGCCTCGAGAGGGCAGGCTTCTCCGCCGGCAAGTCCATCCTTGTCCTCGGCGGCGCCGGCGGAGTCGGGACCCTTGTCATCCAGGTCCGACATTGCTCCCACTTCAGTTCAGTCTCCAAATGGACTGAATTTCTCTCCAGTCAAGCAATAGCCAGCTGAACTGAACATCATTTTTACACTGTGATAATGCGTAATGAAGCTGGCGAAGCAAGTTTACGGCGCGTCGAAGGTGGCGGCGACGGCGAGCACCCCGAAGCTGGAGCTCCTGAAAAGCCTGGGGGCCGACGTGGCCATCGACTACACCAAGGAGAACTTCGAGGACATGCCGGAGAAGTACGACGTCGTGTTCGACGCAGTCGGTAAGTTCCTTTGTCAACAGTACAGAAGACTGCCAAAACACGCACACCAAGCATTAGTCCGGAGCTGACACATGCTCGGGGGTTTCAGGCCAGGGCGAGAAGGCGGTCAAGGTGGTGAAGGAGGGCGGCAGCGTGGTGGTGCTCACCGGCGCGGTCGCGCCCCCGGGGTTCCGGTTCGTGGTCACCTCCGACGGGTCCGTCCTGGCGAAGCTCAACCCTTACCTCGAGGCCGGCAAGGTGAAGCCGGTGGTCGACCCCAAGGGGCCCTTCCCCTTCTCCCAGGTCGTGGAGGCGTTTTCCTACCTCGAGACCGGGCGAGCCACCGGCAAAGTAGTCATCTCACCTGTTCCATGAGACACTTCTGTAAATAGCTAGCACAAGTGATGTGTTTTTGTCAGAGTTTACTGAGCAAATATTTGTTGGATCGTGCGTATAAACAGAAAAATATGTGATGTTATCAGAGATGGCAGTAGGTTCCTGGCGTATTACAATGAACATAAATCTTTTTTTGTTCAATCTGTACCTGGCCTTTCACCATTCAGTTAAGTTTCAGATGCTTCAAAAGGCTACAGAGGGTTGTACTGCTTTCCTGAATTTCCAAAGTGAAAGTGAGCGCGCTAATTATTCCGAGGCAATCGACAATTTAACACCTTGATGATTAACTAGCCTACGCGGTAGGATTTTATTAGGATCAGAATGAAGAACTTGAATGATTACAGTGCCTTACGGTAGCACACCGGAAGTGGTTTAATGTAGGGAACCACTAGGCATCAGACTAGTGATGCTTAGCCTCCCGTCAGATCAGTCGATTTCTGCAGTTACTAGTGTTAAACATATGATTTGGGAACTGCTCGACACCCCTAACCTGGAGTGTGGCTATCTCATTATATAGAGGTATCCAAGGGATACAATACAATGTTACAATACAGATATACAGAGGTTACGTATATACAGTCTAACACCCTCCCTCAATCTTAACTATGTCCTGAAGTACAAAGCAAGTTAAGATTGCGCCTATAGCCTACAAACTGTGGTTGTGGAAGAGGCTTCGTGAAGATGTCAGCAAGTTGATCCTTTGACGAGATGAACTTGATACAGAGTAGCTTCTGTTCAACACGTTCCCGAACAAAGTGATAATCCACCTTAATGTGTTTTGTCCTAGCATGAAACACCGGGTTAGAAGAAAGATATGTCGCACCAATGTTGTCACACCACAGGACCGGAGGACGAGCTTGAGGAACACGCAACTCTCTCAACAGAGACTGTACCCATATGATCTCAGCAATTGCATCAGCAACAGCTTTGTACTCAGCCTCAGTACTACTGCGAGACACAGTTGCTTGCTTGCGAGCATTCCAGGCGATCAAGTTAGGACCCAGAAATACCGCATAGCCCCCCGTGGATCGCCTGTCATCCGGACTACCAGCCCAATCTGCATCAGAGAAAGCCGAGAGCTCATACGACGGTGCAGACTGAAGAAGCAAACCATAGGAGGCACTAAGACTGACATAGCGCAAAATACGCTTCACAGCTGACCAGTGAGACGTCCTCGGTGCATGCAAAAACTGACAGACACGGTTGATTGCATAGGAGATATCAGGCCTGGTAATAGTAAGGTATTGCAGACCACCAACGATACTGCGATACTCAGTAGCATCATCAGACGAGAGAGGATAACCGTCAAGAGCAGACAACCGATCAGTGGCAGACATCGGAGTGTTAACATGTTTGCATGTGAGCATTCCAGCACGACGCAACATGTCCAAGGCGTACTTTTTCTGAGTGAGAGTCAAACCAGCAGAGGACCGTGAAACCTCAAGACCAAGGAAAAAATGAAGAGCACCTAAATCCTTGACAGCAAAATCATCACGGAGAGCAATCACAAGGCGATCAGCAGTAGCAGCGGAGGAACTGATGAGAATGATATCATCAACATAAACCAAAAGATACATCGTAACCTCAGGGCGTTGGAGGAGAAACAGTGACGTATCAGCAGTGGAGGGAGTAAACCCAAGAGCCCGAAGAACAGATCCCAGGCGAGCATGCCATGCACGAGGAGCCTGTTTGAGCCCATACAGTGCCTTAATCAGACGACAGAGATGGTGAGGTCGTGTCAGATCAACAAAACCAGGTGGCTGACGCATATAAACCTCCTCCTCCAGAATGCCATGCAGAAAAGCGTTCTGCACATCAAGCTGACGAAGGAACCATCCGCGAGTAACCGCAATAGACAGTAGTAATCGAATGGTAGTAGGCTTGATGACGGGACTGAAAGTGTCTTCATAATCAAGACCATACCTCTGTTTGAAGCCCTTTGCAACTAACTGTGCCTTGTAGCGTTCAATGGAGCCATCAGCATGTCTCTTGACTTTGAAAACCCACTTGGAATCAATGACTTTGACACCGGACACTGGAGGAACAAGACGCCAAGTATCATTCTGTTGGAGGGCCTGAAACTCTTGTTCCATTGCAGCACGCCAATGAGGAATACTTAGTGCAGCCTGAAAGTGACGAGGCTCTGCAGTGGGATCGCCAGCAATGTGAGCCATGCACGCAGCAAGCCACGCAACCGTGCCATCCGTCCGCTTCTTTGGACGAAAACCACCAGACTGGCTCCGTGTGCGAGGACGAAGGGTGACAGCAGGTTCAACTGGCAAAGTCGGTGCAGCAGAGGATGTTGACGAGGCCGGCACCGAGTCGGACGAGTCAGGCACGCCAGTGACCGAGGCAGGGCTGGTCGGCAACCCTAGCACAGAGGCGGACCAGGCCGGAGCAGGTGACGGGGCCTCCGGGCTGGCGGCAGCAGTAGCCGGCCCGGGCGAGCCACGCGAGGCTGGCGCTGGTGAGGCCCGCGCGCCGGGCGAAGCGGGCGCTGGCGAGGCCATTGGTGCTGACGAGGCAAGCGAGCCAGGTGAGCCCAGCGCCCGTGGGGCCAGCATGGAGCCAGGCTGACCCGGCGCCCACGAAGCAGGCGAGACGGTGACGGGTTGGCAGGTGCCGCCCGTCATGCATGGCACATGCACGTCCCGACCAGGGAGCTCATCGGTGACCTGTTCATCAAGTAGCTCGAGCCGGGCACCGCGTCCAATACCTGCAGCATGATTAGGGAGCAACGAATGGGCATATGCAACATCCACAAATTGATCAGGCGTAGGTGTGGACACAGGCACCGGTGGTGTAGAAGTGGTAGGGTTAGTCGGAAGTGCGCGAAAAGGGAAAACATTTTCATCAAATACTACGTCACGAGAGATGTAGACGCGGTTGGTAGGAACATGCAAGCACTTGTACCCTTTGTGAAGAGGACTATACCCGAGAAAAACACACTTCTTAGACCGAAACTCTAGCTTGCGTTTGTTGTAAGGACGCAAGTGAGGCCAACATGCACAACCGAACACTTTGAAAAAAGTGTAGTCTGGGGTCTCATTAAGCAGAAGTTCAAGAGGGGTTTGCATTTTCAGAAGTCTCGAGGGAAGCCTGTTTATGTGAAAACAAGCTGTGGAGAAGGCATCACTCCAGAACCGAAACGGGACGGAGGCATGAGCGAGCAAGGTTAGACCAGTTTCAACAAGATGGCGATGCTTACGCTCGGCAATACCATTCTGCTGATGTGTATGAGGACATGACACGCGGTGCAAAATCCCAAGTTTGTTAAAAAACGAGTTGAGGTTGTGGTATTCCCCCCCCCCCCCCAGTCGGATTGGACATGGATGATTTTCTGCTTAAGAAGACGCTCAACGTGTGCTTGAAACTGAATGAAGACATCGAACACATCAGACTTACGTTTAATAAGATATAACCAAGTAAAACGGCTGTAAGCATCAATGAAACTAACATAATAATTGTGACCACTAACGGATGTCTGGGCATGACCCCATACGTCAGAAAACACAAGCTCAAGAGGATGTTTCACAACACGACTAGACTCTGAAAAAGCAAGTTGATGACTCTTGCCCAGCTGATAGGCATCACAAATAGTTTCAGCAGTTTTATTGGACACAACTGGAAGATCATGACGATGCAAAACATGTCGAACTATGGGAGCCGCCGGGTGACCAAGGCGCGTATGCCAGTGTGTAGACAACACACGAACACCACTGAACACCTAGGGAGAGGACGGCATGGAAGGTGGGCATGGCGCATCAAGTGCATACAGGCCATGGTGAAGACGACCGCTAAGCAGAACGGCCCTCATGTCCCGATCCTTGATAAAGAAACGAAAAGGGTGAAACTCAGCAAGGACATTATTATCACGAGTAAGTTGAGGAATAGACAATAGACTACGCGTAGCAGAAGGAACACGAAGGACATTAGAGACGTGTAATGTGCGAAAATTGTGTGCAAGGAGAGAGGCCTGACCAACATGGGAGATGCGCATACCTGCTCCACTGGCGGTGTGCACCTGATCATGACCACGATATGGATCCTAAGTTGAGAGCTTACCCATCTCACCGGTGAGGTGGTTGGTAGCTCCAGTGTCCATGTACCATGTAGGATCAACGGAGTAAGACGGAGTACGGCCATGATCATGACTCGTCACGGCAGCGGCGGCTTGCTTGTCGTTCCCTTTGCCGTTGTTGCCGAGGCCCAGAAAATCTTGTTTGTAGCGATGATGGCAACGAGAGGCAATGTGGCGCTCAAGACCACACAACTGGCAGGCCTGTTGGGCACCACAAGAAGAACAACACGCCACCGGCCGGTTACCACCTGAGATGGTCGGAGCACTGCCCCGCGAGGCCGGTTGTGAAGGCAGCGCCGGTCTGCCTCCTGAAGATGATGACCGTTGGGGCTTGCCACGAGTTGCGGCATTGGCGGAGGCGAAACTGGGGGAGGCTCGGCGCGCCTTAATGCGCTGCTCACGGCCAAGCAGACGTGCATAAAGCTCACAAGGTGGAAGCGGTTCATCACGGCCATGAACATTCTCGATGAGATTGTCATAATCATCATCAAGCCCATTAAGCACGAAGGTGTTGAACTCCTCATCCTGCAGCGACTGGCCAACTGAGGCCAACGTGTCAGCGAGACCCCGCATCTTGTTGAAGTAGTCGGTGATGCTGAGGTCACCAAGCTTCGTCTCACCCAGCTCGATGCGTATAGAGTGAGAGCGCGCCTGAGACTGAGAGGCAAAATTGGTGTCAAGTGCCGCCCACGCCTCCCGGGACGTAGCGGCGAAGATGACCAGCGACGAGACGCTCGGGTGAACGAGGACTGAATGGCGGAGAGGATGGCCTGATCCTGAGCCACCCAGGTGTGGTACGCCGGGTGATGAGGGGGCGGACACGGGGTGGATCCGTCAACGTAGCCCTCCAGATAGCGACTCCGTAGAAGAGGGAGCACCTAGGCATGCCAGGACAGGTAGTTGTCCGGCGCGAGCTTCACCGGCAGCAGATGCGAGAAGTAGAACGGCGCAGGCACCGTGGCCGAATCAACATGGGCATGCGGCGATGCATATAGGCCCATCGACGAGGCCGCCCCAGGATGCATGGGATACACCGGGTAGGGCGGGTAGGAGCCGGGGGACGCCGCCCTGGGAGCACCATAGTGTGTCGCGGGGGCGCCGTAGGGTGCCGCAGGGGCACCATGGTAGGGTGCCGCGAGGGCACCGTGGTCGGCCGCGGTCGAAGCCGCGGGCGGCGATGCAGCCGCAGCTCCGTGCGGGTGCGGGGAAGACGCCAGTGTAACACCCCGGATATGATTTTTCCAATATGTACTCCAACTCTTGCCGTTTCCGGTGTTAAGTTATTTTATTTTCTCGGGTTCGGGTTTTTGTCTCCGTGTGTTGTTGTCGTTGTCATGCATCTCATATCATGTCATCATGTGCATTGCATTTGCATACGTGTTCATCTCATGCATTCGAGCATTTTCCCCGTTGTCTGTTTTGCATTCCAGCGCTCCGTTCTCCTCCGGTGGTCAATTCTATCTTTCTTTCGTGTGCGGGGATTAAACATTTCCGGATTGGACCGAGACTTTCCAAGCGGCCTTGGTTTACTACCGGTAGACCGCCTGTCAAGTTTCGTACCATTTGGACTTTGTTTGATACTCCAACGGTTAACCGATGGACCGAAAAGGCCTCGTGTGTGTTGCAGCCCAACACCCCTCCAATTGGCCCAAAACCCACCAAAACCCTCTCCATCATCTAGAGCGTTCGATCACGATCGCGTGGCCGAAAACCGCACCTCTATATAAAGACCCCTCCTTGAAAATCCGGATCTCCCCCGTCCAAACCCTAAAAAAAATCACCTCCGCCGCCGCCGGACACGTCTGGACGGCGCCGGACGCGTCCGCCGCCTCCGCCGACCTATCCGCGCGCGCCACGTGGCCCGGCAGCGCCCACTTCACCGCTTCCCGCCGCCGGCCCGCGAGGGCCCGAGGCCGGCCCTCCCCGCCGACCGCGCGGGCCAGATCCGCCGCGCCCCACCGCCTCTTCTTCTCCGCAGCGCCGCCCGCCTCCTCACGCCAAGCCGCCCGCCGCCCTCCGCCCCATCTGCTCCGACCACCGCGCAACCTCGCCGGAGCGGGACGTCGCCTCGCCTCCTTCCGCCGCCCGGCTTCTTGCCGCCGACGTCCGCCGTGGCCAGGAGAGCCCGAGGTCGTCGTCCCGTCGCCTCCTCGCCTCTCCGGCGATCCCCGACGTCAAGGCCGGCCCCCGCTTCTCCTCCGTCTCCGGTGAACAGTGCATCCCGGCCATCCTCGTAAAGCGTGCCAGCCGGATCTAGATTTGGGATTTGTCTCGGGTTGACTTTTTGCCCGAAACCCTAATATTTTGGCTATGTTCATCGCATCGTAACTTTGTATCAATAGCTCCGTTTTGGGCATATAGCATATCAAAATGTTCGCCTCAGAGAGCACATCATTTCATCTCATTGCATCATTGTCATTTGAGTTCATCTTGATGCCCTAAATGCTGTTAGAAGAGTGCTATTTGAGATAATTGTCAGATCTGCTGCTCCAATTAGACATTTGTCATTTTTGCCATGATTAATGTGTGCATGATATGCCCCTGAGCTCTACATGAGTTTTGTTATATGTTTTACCATCTATCCAGAGGTGAAATCCATGTATTTTTGTGATGTGTGTGGTGACTAGCACAAGCTTGCAAAGTGGTGCATTCGTTAATGCTGATTTCAGGGACTTAGCATTTCCACTAAGTCATTGATCTGTTTATCTCAGTCTGCCATATGTTCTTGTTGTTTCCTAGTGATCCGTGCCTCTTTTGAGGATGATCAGTAAGGATTTTTTGTTAATCTTGTAGTGCTCTATCCATCCATGTCTTTGTTTGCAATTATGGAGCACCCTACCTTGAGTCAATCGAGCTCTACTTTCGTCATTTCGTGAATCTGGGCAGATTGTCTACTTGTTAGCAATTTTGCCGAGGATGTTGTAGTTGATCCGTGCATGCTATGTTATTGTTCTTGCCATGTATAGCTTGTATTTTGTGTATTCTTGATGGGTGTATGCTTAGTTTGTCATGACTTGCTCTGTAGTGAGTGCATCGAGCTCGTAAACATGCCTACTTGATATCTGTTTCAGCATGCTCCAGTTTTCACTAAGTCTAAGAACTGATTATGTTTTTCCATGTTCACATGCTTGCAAATGTATTTTCTGATCCCTTTTGGCTCAAGGTTACTAAGGGACTTTTGTTAAGCTCTTTGCGTAGCTCCATTCCATGCTTTACTTTGCCATGTTTGGGTCCTGTAGCATATAGTTTTCATGCTCCAAAGTGTACTATCTGATCTGAAATTCCAGACAAGTGTTAATTTCACTAAGTCTGAAATCTGTTTACCAAATGCATTTTTGTCATGCTTGTTTGAACCTGTTAATGGATGAATTGGCCGTAGCTCACTGCTAGACTTTTGTTAAGCATCATGAATGGATCCCTGTCATGTATTTTGATGCCATGTTTGGGTGCTGTAGCATGTTCATCTTGTTGCATCTAGTTGGCTACTTGCTATAAATCGCAAAACGTGGTCATATTTGAATTGCTTGCCATTTCCAAACCGTAACTCCGATTCTGGCGTTCTTTATATTGTTTTCAAGCGATTTCATCTCATCTTTCCAGTGGCACACTTGGATTTCCAAGTTGAGGCCAGGTTCATGCATTCCTTGTCAAATCTTGCATATGCATCACATATTGCATCCCGCATAGCATACCATGATTGCATCATATTGTTGGAGTTTTGCACGTGGTTGATTGTGTCCTTGTTTCTTATTTGTCTTGTTTGGGTAGAGCCGGGAGACGAGTTCGCTAACGAGGAGCCCGTTGAGTTTGCTTTCGAGGATCCAGTCAACTCTGACAACTTTGCAGGCAAGATGATCATACCCTCGAAATCACTACTATCTTTGCTTTGCTAGATGCTCGCTCTTTTGCTATGCCTATGCTACGATGCCTACCACTTTCTTATCATGCCTCCGAAATTGCCATGTCAAACCTCTAACCCACATGTCCTAGCAAACCGTTGATTGGCTATGTTACCGCTTTGCTCAGCCCCCTCTTATAGCGTTGCTAGTTGCAGGTGAAGATTGGAGACCGTTCCTTGTTGGAACATTATTTACTTGTTGGGATATTATTATATTGCCTTGTTATCTTAATGCATCTATATACTTGGTAAAGGGTGCAAGGCTCGGCCTCTCGCCTAGTGTTTTGTTCCACTCTTGCCGCCCTAGTTTCCGTCATATCGGTGTTATGTTCCCAGATTTTGCGGTCCTTACGCGATTGGGTGATAATGGGAACCCCTTGATAGTTCGCCTTGATTAAAGCTTTTCCAGCAATGCCCAACCTTGGTTTTATCATTTGCCACCTAGCCTCTTTTCCCTTGGGTTTCCGGAGCCCGAGGGTCATCTTATTTTAACCCCCCCCCCCCCGGGCCAGTGCTCCTCTGAGTGTTGGTCCAACCGAGCGATGTCCGGGGCTACCAGGGGCAACTCTGGGCTGGCCTACCCGACGTCTGGCTCATCTGAGTGTGCCCTGAGAACGAGATATGTGCAGCTCCTATCGGGATTTGTCGGCACATTCGGGCGGTGTTGCTGGATTTGTTTTAACCTGTCGAAGTGTCTTGAAGAACCGGGATACCGAGTCTGATCGAAATGTCTCGGGAGGAGGTCTATTCCTTCGTTGACCGTGAGATCTTGTCATGGGCTAAGTTGGGACTCCCCTGCAGGGATTTGAACTTTCGAAAGCCGTGCCCGCGGTTATGGGCAGATGGGAATTTGTTAATGTCCGGTTGTAGACAACTTGAACCTTAACTTAATTAAAATGAATCAACAGTGTGAGTTACCGTGATGGTCTCTTCTCGGCGGAGTCCGGGAAGTGAACACGGTGTTGGAGTAATGCTTGCCGCAGGATGTTCTCTAGTTACTCGTTCGCGCTTTGCCTCCTCTTCTCGCTCTCTTTTGCGAACAGGATAGCCACCATATATGCTAGTCGCTTGCTGCAGCTCCACATATTTTACCTTGCCTTACCTTTAAGCTTAAATAGTCTTGATCGCGAGGGTGCGAGATTGCTGAGTCCCTGTGGCTCACAGATTACTTCCAAACCAGATGCAGGGCCTAATGACTCCATTCCAGATGATGCGCTTGAGCTCAAGTGGGAGTTCGACGAGGACTCACGCCGTTACTACGTGTCTTTCCCTGATGATCAGTAGTGGTGCCCAGTTGGGGTGATCGGGACCGTGTCGCATGTTGGGTTATCTTTTATTTTGGTGCCGTAGTCGGGCCATGAGTGTTTGATTGATGTAATGCTATTTATGTACTTTGATTAACGTGGCGAGTGTAAGCCAACTATGTATCTCCCCTTTTATTATCTATATTACATGGGATGTTGTGAAGATTGCCTAACTTGCGACATTGCTTTCAATGCGGTTATGTCTCTAAGTTGTGCCTCGACACGTGGGAGCTATAGCCGCATCAAGGGCATTACAAGTTGGTATCAGAGCCTTCCCCGACCTTAGGAGCCCCCATTGCTTGATCGTTTTTAGCGGACGAGTTGAGTCTAGAAAAATGTTTTGAGTCATTTAGGAATTATATATCGGAGAGTTTAGAAATTCTTTTTACTCCCCAGTCTCCTCATCGCTCTGGTAAGGCATCCTGATGTAGAGTTTTGACTCTTCTCTTCTCAAATTTCACAAAAAAAATTAGGATCATGCGGGTATCTTGGAATCGTTTCGATGGTTTTGTGACGAGAACATTGTTCTTGGTGCCTCCTGTCTTTAGGGGTTGTGGCAGTGTCCCAGGGAGTTGAGCTCCGAGGTGTTGTCGTCACAATTTTATCGTTGCAGTTCTAGAATACCTGAGTTTAGTTCGCCAACATCGAAAATCTCTTTTATGCAGTTCGTTGGTGAGATAATCTCGACGCCACCCAGTACTGGGGCGGGAATTCGGGAGTATCGCCATAACTTGTATAACGGATGCTTTTCGAAGGTTGAGGTAGATGGTTTCCGAAGTTTTCTCAGTTATGTGTTGAAGGATGGATACAGCTAATGTAGGATTTGCTAGATTTGGGTGAGATATTATGCTTCCCCTGTATTCCCAACACCTGATTGCATAACCGGAAAGGTTCGGGAGTTTCATAGGTGGGAATTCTTGTAGCTCTAGTTTTTCTTCCACGGATATTAGGTTTGAGATTGGGATTTCTTACCGAGTTTTCGTTCTTGATCCGTACCTTGTTGTTTTATTCCTCTACCTAAATTCTAAGTGGCTTCTCAATTTATGGATATGTGACCATTTCAAGTGGAATGCATTCGTTCTTATGTTCGGATGTGAAGACTATATGTTGCAATTTCAACCCGTTTGATTCAGCTTCATTTTATCTGTCAATGTGCTAACGGGTGTCACCCTCTTCAGGATGGCTCCCGCTAAGAGCACCAATCAGAATCAGAATCAAGATCCACCACCACCTCCACCTTCTCCGGAGGCATGGCAAGCTGTGATGGCCGCAACCAATGCAAACACACAGTTGATCATGCAAATTCTTCAAGAGCGCAATCAAGCGAACCAAGGCAACCAAGGCAACAACCAGAATCACTTTGCTACACTCAACCAGTTCCTTGCTAACGGGCCAAAGACTTTCAGCAATTGTGTTGAGGCAACTGATGCTGACGATTGGCTCATGGATCTGTGCAAGCATTTCGAGTGCAGTAACGTCAGGCCTGAGGACTTTGTCAAGTTCGCTTCCTTCCAACTCAAAGACCAAGCTGCAGAATGGTTCCAGCAGTACAAGGATTCCAGAGGAGGCCATGTGATTACCTGGGATGAATTCCGTCAAGACTTCAAAGCTCATCATATTCCTTAGAGCGTGGTTGAAAGCAAGCGTGAGGAATTCCGCAACCTGAAGCAAGGCTCTTTGTCTGTCTATGACTACAACAAGTTGTTTCAGAAGCTCGCCCGCTTTGCTAAGCAGGACGTCCTCGACGAGAAGAGCATGATATACCAGTTCAAGGGTGGTCTCAGGGAAGAAATCCAGAAAGCCAACAAATTCTTCAATCAGAGGCGTCTCCCTCCTCCTCCTCCTGTGAGATCGGCAAGTACAGCTATGGTCAAGCATAACACCAAGTCCGCCAAGGTCAACTTGCTGAATGCAGCTCAGGCAGAGGACTCGTCAGATGTCATCATGGGTAACCTTCCTGTTAACGATGTTCCTGCAAAAGTTCTTTTTGACACGGGTGCATCGCATTGTTTCATCTCAAGACCATTTGTTTCTAAGCATGAGTTACCTTTACAAGATTTTCCTAGACAGTTATCTGTTGTTTCTCCGGGTAAATTCATGAATGCAAGCGCTATGGCCCTAGATGTTACTATCACGTTGGGCGACTACAAGTTTCTTTCTTCTCCGGTGGTTCTTGGTAACTCGGATATTGATCTTATTCTCAGGATGGATTGGCTTTATAAGCACAAGGCGCATCTTGATTGTGCTGCCAGGCAGATTCAATTGACTCATTCGTCTGAGGATGTAATTGTCTTTGCCGCTCGTGATGATACCATCCATCTGTTTTCTCTCAATGAGAAGGGTGAACTGGATGCTATTTCGCAAATTCCAATCGTTTGCGAATATCAAGACGTCTTTCCAGAAGAGCTTACAGGAATGCCTCCGCACCGGCCAGGTGAATTCATCATCGATCTTGAGCCTGGCACGGAACCTGTGTGCAAGCGTCCTTACAAGCTCGGACCTGAAGAGTTGAAGGAGCTGAAGAAGCAACTCGATATTCAAGAGAGAATGGGTCTCATCCGGCCTAGTTCTTCTCCGTGGGGTTGTGGTGTTCTTTTTGTGAAGAAGAAGGATGGAACGGACCGACTTTGTGTTGACTACCGTCCATTGAACAAGAAGACCATCAAGAACAAATACCCACTTCCCAACATCAACGAGCTGTTCGAACAACTCAAAGGTGCCCAAGTATTCTCCAAGCTTGATCTCCGTATGGGTTATCATCAGATTCGAATCCGTGAGCAAGATATTCCCAAGACGGCTTTCAGGACAAGCTTTGGTTCATATGAATACACTGTCATGTCTTTTGGCCTCGTCAACGCTCCTCCGACGTTCTCTCGCATGATGAACTTCATCTTCAACGCCTACACCAATGACTTCATTTTGGTCTATCTCGACGACATTCTGGTCTTTTCGAAGAACAAGGAAGATCATGCCAAGCACTTGCGTTTGGTACTCGATAAGCTTAGGGAACACCAGTTCTACGCCAAGTTCTCCAAGTGCGAATTTTGGCTCGATGAGGTTCTTTATCTTGGTCATATCATCTCTGCCAAGGGCATTGCGGTGAATCCTGAGAAGGTGTCTGCAATTGTGAATTGGGAACCACCTCAGAACGTGAAGCAACTCCGTAGCTTCCTCGGTCTCGCAAGCTACTGTTGAAGATTCGTTGAAAACTTTTCTAAGATCGTGAAGCCTCTCTCAAATCTTCTCCAGAAGCACGTCAAGTATGTTTGGTCTCTGGAGTGTGACATTGCTTTCAACACTTTGAAAGAGAAATTGGTCACTGCTCCAGTTCTGACTCCTCCTGATGAATCCAAGCCGTACGAGGTCTTTTGCGATGCCTCTCTCCAAGGTCTTGGCGCAGTGTTGATGCAAGAGAAGAAAGTTGTGGCTTATACCTCTAGACAGTTGAAGCCCAATGAGAAGAACTACCCCACTCATGATCTCAAGTTGGCGGCAGTTGTGCATGCTCTTTTGACTTGGAGACATCTCTTATTGGGAAGAAAAGTGGACATCTTCACTGACCACAAGAGTCTCAAGTACATCTTCACGCAGCCTAATCTCAACCTCAGGCAGACTCGATGGGTCAAAATGATTCAAGAGTATAATCCAAGTATCGAGTACACTCCAGGCAAGGCCAATGTGATTGCTGACGCTTTGAGCAGGAAGGCTTATTGCAACAGTCTGATTCTCAAGCCTTATCAACCCGAGCTTTGTGAAGCTTTCCGCAAACTTAATCTGCAAGCTGTTCCTCAAGGTTTCCTCGCCAACCTTCAAGTATCTCCTACCTTGGAAGACCAGATTCGCCAAGCCCAACTTCTTGATGCTATGGTGAAGAAGGTGAAGATTGGGATTGCCAAGAGTCAACCCAAGTACAAGTGCTACCGCCTTGATGACAAGGATACTCTCTTCTTCGAGGATCGTATTGTTGTGCCCAAAGGTGACCTTCGTAAAGTGATCATGAACGAGGCTCACAATTCTCTCCTCTCCATCCACCCTGGGAGCACGAAGATGTATCAGGACCTCAAGCAGGCTTATTGGTGGACTCGAATGAAGCGCGAGATTGCTCAATTCGTGAATGAGTGTGATGTCTGCAGAAGAGTGAAGGCAGAACACCAAAGGCCAGCTGGTCTCCTCCAACCTCTTGCCATTCCAGAATGGAAGTTTGACCACATTGAGATGGACTTCGTGACTGGGTTTCCAAAGTCCAAACGTGGCAATGATGCTATATTCGTTGTCATCGACAAACTCACTAAAGTGGCTCATTTTCTGTCTATCAAAGAGTCTATCACTGCAGCTCAATTGGCGGAGCTCTATACCTCTTGAATTGTCTCTCTGCACGGTATTCCACAAGTGATCTCTTCAGACCGTGGCAGCATCTTTACCTCCAAGTTTTGGGATTCTTTTCAGAAGGCCATGGGCACCAACATCCGCTTCAGCATAGCTTTCCATCCTCAAACTAGCGGTCAAGTTGAGCGTGTCAACCAAATTCTTGAAGATATGCTCATGGCTTGTGTGATCTCCTTCAGCATGAAGTGGGAGGATTGTCTTCCATATGCTGAATTCTCCTACAACAATAGTTTTCAAGCAAGTTCGGGCAAGGCCCCATTTGAAATTCTGTATGGCAGGAAGTGCCGTACCCCTCTCAACTGGTCCGAAACCGGTGAACGTCAGCTTTTGGGAAATGACTTAATCACAGAGGTAGAGGAAATGTGCAAAGTCATTCGAGATAACCTCAAAGCAGCCCAATCCCGCCAGAAGAGCTACTGTGATAGTAATGTCACGCCCTCGATGCGGCTATATCTCCCACGTGTCGAAGCACGACTTAGAGGCATAACCGCATTGAAAGCAATGTCGCAAGTGAGGTAATCTTCACACAACCCATGTAATACATAAGGGAAAGAGATACATAGTTGGCTTACAATCGCCACTTCACACAATACATGAATAAAGCATTACAACATCCAAATACAATCAAGGTCCGACTACGGAACCAAAATAAAAGAAGAACCCCAAATGCGACAAAGGTCCCCGATCGACCCCAACTGGGCTCCACTACTGAACAACTAGAACGAAACAACATAAAGGACAAGATCTTCATAGAGCTCCTCCTTGAGCTTGGTTGCGTCATCTGCACGGACTCATCGGCACCTGCAAGCTGGTTTTGGAAGTATCTGTGAGCCACGGGGACTCAGCAATCTCGCACCCTCGCGATCAAGACTATTTAAGCTTATGGGTAAGGTAAAGGGTATGAGGCGGAGCTGCAGCAAGCGACTAGCATATATGGTGGCTAACATACGCAAATGAGAGCGAGAAGAGAAGGCAAAGCACAGTCGATAAAAGTATGATCAAGAAGTGATCCTAAACAACCTACGTCAAGCATAACTCCAACAACCGTGTTCACTTCCCGAACTCCACCGGAAAGAGACCATCACGGTTACACACGCAGTTGACTCATTTTAATTAAGGTCAAGTTTAGGTTTTCTACAACCGGACATTAACAAATTCCCATCTGCCCATAACCGCGGGCACGGCTTTTGAAAGTTCAAATCCCTGCAGGGGTGTCCCAACTTAGCCCATCACAAGCTCTCACGGTCAACGAAGGAATAGACCTCCTCCCGAGACATTCCGACCAGACTCGGTATCCCGGTACAACAAGACATTTCGACAGGGTAAAACTAAACCAGCAACACCGCCCGAATGTGCCGACAAATCCCGATAGGAGCTGCACATATCTCTTTCTTAGGGCACACTCAGATGAGCGCTCCATACAACTAAAACCAAACCTCGAGTTTCCCCGAGGGGGCGCTGCACAGGACTCTAGTTTGGACCAACACTCAGAGGAGCACTGGCCCGGGGGGTAAAATAATGAAGACCCTCAGGAGCGCGACTCCCAAGAGAAAAGAAAAGGCTAGGTGGCAAATGGTAAAACCAATGTTGGGCATTGCTGGAAGAGCTTTACTTAAGGCGAACTGTCAAGGGGTTCCCATAATAGCCCAACCCGTAAGGAACGCAAAATCCGGGAACATAACACCGATATGACGGAAACTAGGGCGGCAAGAGTGGAACAAAACACCAGGCATAAGGCCGAGCCTTCCACCCTTTACCAAGTATATAGATGCATTAATTAAATAATATATATTGTGATATCCCAACAAGTAAACATGTTCCAACAAGGAACAACATCTCCGTGTTCCAACAAGGAACAAACTTCAATCTTCACCTGCAACTAACGACGCTATGAGAGGGGCTGAGCAAAGCGGTAACATAGCCAATCAACGGTTTGCTATGACAAGGTGGGTTAGAGGTTTGGTTCAACAATATAGGAGGCATGATAAGCAAGTGGTAGGTATCGCAGCATAGGCATAGCAAAAGAGCGAGCAACTAAGCAAGCAAAGATAGAAGTGATTTCGAGGGTATGATCATCTTGCCTGAAATCCCGCAAGGAAGAAGAACGAGTCCATGGAGAAGACAAACGGACGTAGACGAACGAATCCTCACAACACGACGTTATCGGAACCAACCCGAAGAAGCAACACCGGAAAGAAGCAAGCAATCATGGTAAACAACCATCACATAACATGGCATGATGCGCAAAACAATTATGATGCATGTCCGGTTTAAATATGCATGGCATGGCAAAGTGCACAAACAACACTACAAGTTAAGTGGAGCTCAATATGCAATGAGTTGCATATTGACGAAACACCACATTCAAGTTATTTAGTTTTGATCTTGTTTATGTACCCAACAATATTAAATGTTGTTAAAACATGGCAAGAGGGTGAAGCAAAGTAAAACTACCTATCTAGCCAAGTTTAAACGAGGCCGGAAACAACAACCAACAAGGCCGGAAACTCCTCATGTGCATATATTAGGTTTGGTACTGTTCTGCCCTAAACATAATTTTAGAGTTGTTAAGCATGCAAAATAAGGCCACCATGTTAAACTAGGCAAAATTCTACCCCATTTACATATAAAGATTATTTAATTCAGAGTTACGGTTATTTAGTTATGAAATAAATCATTTTAGCATGACATAGAGCAAACATTAATCAAACAATATTTTAAACATTTTAAACATGGATGAAAATGACATATTATTAAACTAGATGAAAAACTAAGTAAGTTTCATATTAAGTTTGTTTTAAACCGATGCACGGTTTGTGAGTTATTATATGCATGATCTAGAGGGACTTTTCTGCAAACTGGTAAATCTCTGGATAAATAGACAGATCGCCTGATAAAAAAATAGAAGTTGGGCCGAAAGTGGCTGGCCCAACTGTGCACAGTCAAAAGGGCTGGGCGGAGCTCACATTGGGCCTGGCCCGGTCAGCGGGGAGGAGGCGCGCCAGTAAAAGGAGCGGCTGGGCCGGCGTGGGAGCTGGGCCTAGCACGCCTGGCAGGCCACGCAACTGGCCAGTGTGGTGGAGGACGGGGTCAACGCGGTAGCAGGTCTCCTCGTTCGATGCAGGGAAAAACAAGGCGATGGCGCTGCTGGTCAGCGGCGAGGCGGGGAACTCCGGTGGGACGACGGGGATGAAGCGGACGGCGGTGCTAGGCCTTGGCGCCTGTCCACGCTGGCAGGCTCGAACGAGGTGGAGGGGCGTGGTCAACTGACGTTGAACGAGGCAGCTTCCTCCTCTGCTCGAAGCAGAGGCTGGGCAGGCGCTGCGCGATGGGGCTTGGGCGCAACGCAGGCGGCGCAGTGCTCTCCGGCGAGGGTAGCAAGATGGCGGCAATGACGGTGAACTGGGGTCGCCGGGATCCGAGGCGGCGGGGACTTGGCGCATGGCGCTCGATCGGCAGCAGCGGAAGTACTCCTGTAGGCATGTACATGAAATCGAGAGAGTTTCAGAGAGGAGAGATACAGAGAAGAAAACGAGAAAACGGAGGGAAGAACAGGCGCAGTTGGCTCGCCGGAGCTTTGCCAGAGGCGTCCGGGCACGGCGGCGCTGGATCTGCTGCTGTTAGCGGCAGCATCCGAGGCAAGCCCCTCGAGCACAAGCAGGAGGGAGGAGCAGTGACGCTCGATCGAGCTTTGAGGCTAGCGAGGCGTTCGTCTCCTCGAACACGACGAGGAGGAGGCGGTGCCTGTGGTCGAAGGCGACAGGAAGAGGCATGGCTCATGGGGCTTGAGGACGCTGCTTGAGAGGCGGAGAGATGGATCGGTGGTGGTTGGCCGATGGGGATCTGGGAGGATCCCAAGGAAGAAAAGACCAGAGGAGCGGCGGCGGCTAGGAGGATCCCTAGAAATTAGGGATTGGTCTGAAATTAGACTAGGGGTGGACTGTAAATATACATACATCACGCATTAGGTTAGAGCTATCTCGACCCTACGATCGCAATCGGATGATCGCGGATAAAATAGCTAGGGAGTCCAATCAACAAAACGGAGATGTTTTGTAGGTGTTTGGGGATGATCCGGATCCAACGGTGATGACTGCTCGGGTCGGGTTCGGGACAATTTTCGGACGCGCGCGAGGGGGGGGTGCGGGCTGACGAGAGAGGTTAGGTTGGACCTGGCGGTAGGTAGTGAGCTGTGTAGACGGTCTCGAGCTGAGAGAAAGAGAAGAGAGGGAGGCCCAGCGACTGTTTTCGGAGACCGAAAACGTCCGACGTTAGACCGGCTATATTGCCGCTATAGTTAATCGTTGGGGCATCAAACGAACTCCGATTGCGATGAAACTTGGCAGGCGGTCTACCTACACCATAACCAGACCGCACGCCAACTCTCATCCCAATCCGAGAACATTTTCCGGCCACTTATAAAATACTATCTCGGACATGTCGCGGGCGCGTGCAAGTGTGTCTGGGCTCAGAACGGACAACAGAGAGAACAAGGAGGCCGGGACGCATGCAAGTTTTGAAAACATGATGATGCAATGCACATGATGACATGACAAGAAGCAACACGCAAGCGAATGACATGGCAACGACGGCGAATAACTGGATGACAACTGGCACATCGGTCTCGGGGCGTTACAACACTCCACCACTACGAGAGGATCTCGTCCCGAGATCTAGAATGGCACCAGAGGGACAACGGAAGAGAAAAAGAAGAGGTAAAAACTAAGTTGCTTCTTTGACAAACGAGTGAGACCAAAGAACCTTGAAAAGGTTAAGCCATTTCGAGAAAAGAATACAACGGAGATGAACAAAGTTGAAAACACCCCGTTAGGAAAGAGGAACAAGGAAGAACAAATTTGGACAGCACTCCGGTTGAAACGGAAGTCAAAACTTGATAAAATGAAAAGAACTTGAGCAAAAGGACACAACACTCCGGTTAGATGGATAAGCACAGGAAAAAAACATGATCTTAGATGAAACGAGATGATGGTTGAAGAAAACAACATCGCAATGCCCCCAAAACAAAAGTAAGAATGGAATGGGATGAACAAAGGAAAACAATATCTCGAGGTAGCATGCTTACAACAAAAGCTAGAATGGAGTTGTTGGAAAACCAACAACGAAGGAATAAGTTTCATATGGTCTTGTGGAGTACATCCCAAATTAAGAGATGACAACCTGCCACTCACGGGAAAGAATTAGATTGGAATAAACAAGGAGACGAGAAACTTATTTCACCGGAAGGATAAAAGAAGACATTGGATCATTTATGAGCACCATAAATAGCAACAATCCTTAGGGAAGGGTTTAGGTGAAATATAACCCAAGATAACTCCAATGAAGAGATAGATGGGTTACCAAGGAACTCATGAACGAATTGAAAATGATGGGTTTAAAATATGTCATTCCGGACAACTTGTGAATCATGAAACATGAACTCAAATTATCAAGAATGACATAATACCACCTCCAATGATACGAAAGAAAGGATGCACTCCGGATTGCGAGAAGAAGAAAACTTGAGCTCCTTTGAAAAGAATCTCAATGAACACTTGGAGAAGGAATTATTTCTTTGATGAACCATCATGTATAACCTTCCTGAAGAACTCCGGTAAACAAAAGAATGATCAAACGAAAGGAAAGAAAAGTTGGAAACACAAGGTGAATCCTTGCAATGATTTAGATGAATCTCCGTGGTGATATAATTGAAAGAGGTTGGAACTCCGGTAAAAGAAAGATGAATAATTGAGATCAAGAATTTTGATGAACCTCCGGAATAAGGAATTAATCACTTGGATGAAACAAAATAAGAACTATGTTATGTGTATCCTTCATCAATTAAATTGATGACAAGCAACGGATTTGGCATACTACTTATTCTCGTCGAAAGGATTAAGATAGATATAGCGCAAACTTGGGAAGGTCTTCAATGCACCACCGATAGGATTTGAAAAGCACGAATGCATAGACATGATACCTGAAGGGATATGATACACGAAGGAAGAAAACTCTTGAACGAACCACCGTAAGAATTGAAAATGAACGAAGTAAAGATAAAGAAACACCAGGAAGAATTGTGAAATGAACGAAGATGCTTGAGAGGATTTAGATACATGAGAACGAAGAGATCACGAGCCGATTAAGGATCACTTGAACGAAGCACCGGTAAAATTGGAGAATGATAGCTGAAAGCTGAGAATGAATAAATCTTAGATGATGGGCTCCGGATGAACAAACTGAAAAGGCTCCTGAATTACTCCGGATGTTTGAAAAGAATATCTCACAATCGCAAATGAGAGGATGGCAACAAGATAGAATCGCGAATCTTGAAGAGAATGGAGCAAGATTGAGAGAAAAATCTTCTTCGGTCTACAAATCCCCGAGAATGATGACGGGAAACACCACCAAGAATTATTGAGTACTCAGGAATTAAAATTGGAAAGGTTGAACCAACGATGAAAATAATTTGAAAGATCTTGGAGAAATACATTTGACTGATGATAATTCATCCTTACGTCAAACTTCGAAAGGAATTTGAGAATACCTCCGGGAAAATAAGAAGAGTCAGGTAAGATCCTGGGAATAGACCTGTGGGTTAGGGCCCACTCAAAATAAACACCGTTGAAAAGATTGCTTGAAAAGGAGAATGCACCGGTTGAATTAAATGACTTGAATGAGATAACAGACTCGAGATATCTTGAACACACCGGAACAAATGAATAGTGAAGAGCGGATGATTATGAGGTGCACCGGTATGATAAAAGCATTTGAAATACAGAAAAGAATATGATCAACACCGAAAGCTTGAATTAGATCCACCGGAGAAGAAAAAGAATGAATAATGGTGAACTAGAAACTTCGTTAAAATCTTCATGAGCATCACCGGATAAGAACATTGAAGGAAAAGAATGGAGAGGCTTCACATCAATAAGATGGATACTCGATTAAGAAATCTGAGTCCTTGAAGAAAACAAGGGAGGGAGGGCGGGAAAACAAAGACAACTTGGGATGGATGAACGAACACCGTTGAGAAAGCTGAGATTGGATCTTGCGGATGTTGAAATGTTCGGATCCACTTGAAGAGAAACACACCGGTGAAAAGGATTGACATGACAATCTCGATTATCATGAAGGATTGGTATTCACATCGGAGTATGAAAACACCATTTGGGGAAGGTATGGAATCAACATTTGACTTCGAAGCAACTTGAATACCACAACTCAAAAACAAAACAAAGGATTGGCTTGCAAAATAAGCCGGAACAAACATATGATAGAGATTTCGTCCGAAGTTTTCGTGGTGGGGCCTACACGGGCTCGATCGTACAGCACCATCATGTACAAGGCAGTGCACATGACATACGAAGCATCCCCGAGTCGGCATAGCCAAGGACTCTTTAAGACACAACGAGACCACTGTAAAACCGACCGTGAATAGGCGGACCACTAGACGTCGAACCCCAATTTCATATCATACATCTGTTGGAAAGATATCCTAAGAGCTACTTGAATTCCCACCTATGAAACTCCCGAACCTTTCCGGTTATGCAATCAGGTGTTGGGGATACAGGGGAAGCATAATATCTCACCCAAACTAACAAATCCTACATCCAGCTGTATCCATCCTTCAACACATAACCAAGAAACCTTCGGAAATCATCTACCTCAACCTTCGAAAAGCATCCGTTATACAAGTTATGGCGATACTCCCGAACTCCCGCCCCAGTACTGGGTGGCGTCGAGGTTATCTCACCAACGAACTGCATAAAAGAGATTTTCGATGTCGGCGTACTAAACTCAGGTATTCCAGAACTGCAACGATAAAATTATGACGACAACACCTCAGAGCTCAACTCCCCGGGACACTTCCACAAAACCCCTGACAGGAGGCACCAAGACAATGTTCTCGTCACAAAACCATCGGAACGATTCCAAGATACCCGCGTGATCCTAAAAAAAATTTAGTGAAATTTGAGAAGAGAAGAGTCAAAACTCTACGTCAGGATGCCTTACCAGAGCGATGAGGAGACTGGGAAGTAAAAAGAATTCCTAAACTCTCCGATATATAATTCCTAAAGACTCAAAACATTTTTCTAGACACAACTCGGCCGCTAAAAATGATCAAGCAATGGGGCTCCTAAGGTCGGGGAAGGCTCTGATTACCAACTTGTCACGCCCTCGATGCGGCTATATCTCCCACGTGCCGAAGCACGACTTAGAGGCATAACCGCATTGAAAGCAATGTCGCAAGTGAGGTAATCTTCACACAACCCATGTAATACATAAGGGAAAGAGATACATAGTTGGCTTACAATCGCCACTTCACACAATACATGAATAAAGCATTACAACATCCAAATACAATCAAGGTCCGACTACGGAACCAAAATAAAAGAAGAACCCCAAATGTGACAAAGGTCCCCGATCGACCCCAACTGGGCTCCACTACTGAACAACTAGAACGAAACAACATAAAGGACAAGATCTTCATAGAGCTCCTCCTTGAGCTTGGTTGCGTCATCTGCACGGACTCATTGGCACCTGCAAGCTGGTTTTGGAAGTATCTGTGAGCCACGGGGACTCAGCAATCTCGCACCCTCGCGATCAAGACTATTTAAGCTTATGGGTAAGGTAAAAGGTATGAGGCGGAGCTACAGCAAGCGACTAGCATATATGGTGGCTAACATACGCAAATGAGAGCGAGAAGAGAAGGCAAAGCACGGTCGATAAAAGTATGATCAAGAAGTGATCCTAAACAACCTATGTCGAGCATAACTCCAACAACCGTGCTCACTTCCCGGACTCCGCCGGAAAGAGACCATCACGGTTACACACGCAGTTGACTCATTTTAATTAAGGTCAAGTTTAGGTTTTCTACAACCGAACATTAACAAATTCCCATCTGCCCATAACCGCGG